>NW_007377563.1:2284-24408 GCF_000475195.1 Diaphorina citri | reverse complement strand
GTATGAAAAAGGTAGGAGGGTCGGTACATAATATGTACATTAGCGTTATGTATATAAATTTATGTTTCGTACGACCATAGGTACATTAGGTGAATGAATTTGGGGCTCTGCTACGATTTAAGACAATAAATAATAAAATGTACTTCCATGTGAAATTTTCCTTTTGCAGGAATTTCCCGTTTACATAATTTACTTTCATTTCTCTCTCCCTCCTCTCCTCCTCCTTCTCTTCATCTTCTCCCCTTTCCTTCCCACTTACCTCTAATTTTCCTTTACTGGTATATTTTTTGAAAATCCCCAGAAAAAATGTCCCCTTAGTCCTTGTTTTTTTTTTTTTTTTTTTTTTTTTGCAGAAAACATTTATATCTTATAAAATAGTGTATTCGAGCTAATTGACTTTCTACGAACACCTCTTCACTCCCTTCCATTTAAGAAAGAAAGCTATGGTCTCTTTCTGACCGTTTTGCTTTGTCAATGATCGCAACTGAACTAATGGAGATGGTGGACATTATTTATGTCATCCTATATTATGCGTTCCTTTATAAACGAAAGGCTATGTCTTTTTGTCAGTTTTGCTGGTCAATGATCAGCTGAACTAATGGAGACATATTTTTGGTCATACCTATTTATGGTAGGTTTGTAGTACTGATTTAGTCTCGAGATAGCAAAGGCATTCTGTTTTTATCTCGAGATCAGCAAAAGGCAATCTGGTTTTACAAAAAAAAAAAAAAAAAAAGGTAGGTACCTAGGTACTACATTGAGAGAAAAAAAAAAGTGACAGGGTGCCACAAGTTTAGGGTGGAAGAACTCTATTATTGGGTTACTTCCCCTGATTTAGGCTGTTGGAATGCATAATACGAGTATAGCATTGTCGAGCTTCCCGATATAGAGTTCAATATTAGACTAATATTGTTTTTTTCTTAATGTACACCTTCGGGTATCCAAATTTAAACTCTTGCCTACTCTAAAGGACTGAAGAAGTCGAACAATATAAAATTTTCAGAAAAAAAAACTTTGCCTGGCAATAAATGCTCAAAAGAACTGTACGTTAAAATAATGTTGCCGGGCTGTATGGGAGAAGAAAATTTTCTTTTGAGGAAAATGATCAAATTTAATCGTAAAAAAACTCTAAAAACCATCCCCTACCACTGCAAATTATGGTCTTTATGTCAAAAGAAGAGTCTCGATTTTAAAGTGCCTTGAGATATTGAAAATTTTCGGTTTGATTCTCTTCCAAGCAAGGGAACATTAGGAAAATTTCGCCCATATTTGAAGCAATTTAACGAGTCTCGATTTTAAAGTGCCTTGAGATATTGAAAATTTTCGGTTTAATTCTCTTCCAAGCAAGGGAACATTAGGAAAATTTCGCCCATATTTGAAGCAATTTAACTTCTACCAGTTCTACCCCATCTTGGATAGCTTGCGGGTTCTTGAGGGATAAGAAAGCTTTGTAGTCTTTGTACTTCTTGGACTTAAATTTATTTATTTTTCCCTTTTTAGATGTCCACAATTTTGATATCATAAAAAGGCATCAATGATAAATGGACATCACTGTCCAATGGACAGTCCAATTTCCCCTGCAGCACTGGGGACCTTAGATAATCAGTCCGTTCACAGGGATCAGCCCATTTTCCTCCACAGTTCAGATACCATCCACGCTCGGCGTTGCTTATCTCAAACTGCCTATTGGAGGTCCTGGTGCCTGAATAAAAATTCAATGATCGAGTCTCGATTTTAAAGTGCCTTGAGATATTGAAAATTTTCGGTTTAATTCTCTTCCAAGCAAGGGAACATTAGGAAAATTTCGCCCAAATTTGAAGCAATTTAACTACTACCCCATCTTGGATAGCTTGCGGGTTCTTGAGTGATAAGAAAGCTTTGTAGTCTTTGTACTTCTTGGACTTAATTTATTTATTTTTTCCCTTTTTAGATGTCCACAATTTTGATATCATAAAAAGGCATCAATGATAAATGGACATCACTGTCCATTGGACAATTTCTTCAGGCCAAGTGAAGGGGAGAACCGAGAACCCATTAGCTCTTCTGGAACACAAAGTAATCCCCACTAGAACACAAAAACAGGGAGGAAAAAAACTTGAAAGGTTTATTTTTTCCAAATTTGAGAGCGTGTTTTGTGTGAAAGAAAAACCATATGGACGCTGCGGGAGCAAAATGACGTATGAACTACACAGATGGCACAGTTTGTTTTTGTTTTCCGAATTTCTGCAACACTCTCAACGTCTGACTGACAGTATCAATGATTTTGGACAACTGATTTGGAAAACAATTGCCTGCGGCGCGGCGTATTGGGATTTTCACCTTATTTATAAAGTTAGAATTTTCGACAAATTTTCAATGGAAATTTTGTGTCGACCATTTTTCGCTCTTTTCTTACTCAGTTGTAGAAGCGACTCTTCACCATACGCCTTTTCGCCTCGCCAGGGACAATTGTCCGTGTCGAGGTATATCGAGGACATTGATTTACTGAACACACTGGTCAGTGGAAGCTTTAAAGTCATTAAGAAAATTAATACTTGAGAGACAAAAGCAGAAACTTTTTTTTCGTTCCATGCTTTTTTTGTGTCGTGTTTTTACTTTGGATAATTTCGTTCCTCATTTTGGAAGGTTCTTTTTACTATGCTTTTATAATTGATTTACTGAACACACTGGTCAGTGGAAGCTTTAAAGTCATTAAGAAAATTAATACTTGAGAGACAAAAGCAGAAACTTTTTTTTTCCTTCCATGCTTTTTTTGTGTCGTGTTTTTACTTTGGATAATTTCGTTCCTCATTTTCGAAGGTTCTTTTTACTATGCTTTTATGTAACTTGGTAGGTATTTCTGTTTGTATGTATGGGTCAACTCTTGTAACTTTTGAGCCACCTCAACTGGTTTAACTGTCTTGAAAAGTTGGGCAAACTTGGGTATTTTTTGATAATTTAATTGGGTGGGAAGACAGGAGGCGCGGGGTGGTAGGAAGGTAGGTAAATATAGGAGGGTGGGGTGGTAGGATAAGGTTGAGGTGTACATGTAGGAAAGACTGAGAAAGGTAGGAGGGGTAGGATCATGGTTGGGGGGAGGGGGTTGGCCTAGAGAGTAATATATTTTCGAGGGGGGCGATATAAACCTGAGGCTTTTGTAGGAGGAAACAGCCCCCCCTACCCCGCTTTAGGGGGCTAAATGTAGAGCGAAAGAGGAGGAGGGGGTAATTTGAAATAATGAAAATAAAAAAAAGAGAGGGGGACACAACCTGAAAGGGAATGAAAAAGAGGTAATATACACGGCGAATAAAACCGAGAGAGGGAGGAAGGGGAAGAGGAGGAGGAGTGAGAAATGATATTGGAGGGGAGGAAGAGGAAATGATGATGGTTATTGGATGGCAAAGAGGGAAACAGGAGGTAGAGGGGTATAATGATGATTGAAAACAAAAGGAGCTGTCAATTTGAATATTTTTTGAGGTAAGCGCGAAGTGGAGAGAGGGAGGGATGGAAAAAAAAATTGAATTCCCTCCGAAAGGTATGTGACAGCCGATCCTATGGAATATTTATGCCTCCGCCCCCTTAATGAAATGAACCTTCGCCTGAAAGTGATGAGGTATTGATCGTTCTGATGAAATAGGGTAATGGGAAGTTTTGATCGCTCCGATAAGGTAGACAGGTTAATGGAAAGTGATGAGGTATGGGTCGTTCCGATAAGGTAGACAGGGTAATTGAAAGTGATGGAATTAAGGATATATGTTAAAGAGGTGGCTAGCAGTACTAATGGAGAAACTTTTCAGTGGACACTGTGATAGTATGTGATACAATTGGTGAAGATGACACATCCACCAATAACATTGCTTTCATGTGATTCTTGGGAATAGTAAAATTGACACATCCACTGCTAATGGTTCTATGTAAAGAAAGTGGTGAAAATTGACACATCCACCAATAACTCTGCTTTCATTTGATTCTTGGGAAGAGTAAAATTGACACATCCACTGCTAAGGGTTCTATGTAAAGAAAGTGGTGAAAATTGACACATCCACCAATAACTCTGCTTTCATTTGATTCTTGGGAATAGTAAAATTGACACATCCACTGCTAAGGGTTCTATGTAAAGAAAGTGGTGAAAATGACACATCCACCAATAACATTGCTTTCATGTGGTTCTTGGGAATAGTAAAATTGACACATCCACTGCTAAGGGTTCTTTGTAAAGAAAGTGGTGAAAATGACACATCCACCAATAACTCTGCTTTCATTTGATTCTGAGGAATGGTAAAATTGACACATCCACTGCTAAGGGTTCTTCGCAAATAAAGTGGTGAAAATTGACACATCCACCAATAACTCTACTTTCATTTGATTCTGAGGAATGGTAAAATTGACACAGCCACTGCTAAGGGTTCTATGTAAAGAAAGTGGTGAAAATTGTCACATCCACCAATGATTTTGCTTTCATAAGATTCTTGTGATAGTTACGTACAGGTATAGGGGAGTGAAAGGTTGGTCTACCGCGTATTATTCACTGCGTAAGATGAAATTTTCTTCCTGTTAATTGTGTGCACACCTAAAAAATTACCCCCTCTTTCTGTATTTCCAAGTACCTACCTGATAGTATGTGATACAATTGGTGAAAATGACACATCCACCAATAACATTGCTTTCATGTGATTCTTGGGAATAGTAAAATTGACACACCCACTGCTAAGGGTTCTACCTATGTAAAGAAAGTGGTGAAAATGACACATCCACCAATAAGATTCTTGTGATAGTTACGTACAGGTATAGGGGAGTGAAAGGTTGGTCTACCGCGTATTGTTCACTGCGTAAGACGAAATTTTCTTCCTGTTAATTGTGTGCACAGTGCACACCTAAAAAATTACCCCCTCCTGTATTTCCAAGTACCTACCATCATCAGCCTTCTCAGCATTCCTTTGTTTTCCTTCTCTCTCTCTCACTCATCCTATTATCTCCTTTTCATTTCATAGAGGGGCAATTTTCGCTGGTTCAACAATATTTTGTCCCCCGCTTCTTCTTGTCTCTCGGAAAAATTGCCTCTTGTGTTTTTCTCAAGTTTTTTTTTCTGAAGTAAGAAGTACACGCTTTTGCGGCCAAAAGAATTTCCCACTTTTCTTACCAAAGAGGAAGGCAGAGAGAGAGAGAGAGAGAATTGCTCTACCTATACGTATGTATATGTATGTATGTATGTATGTATGTATGTATGTACGTATGTATCTAAGTACTACAGGTTTAAATGGGAAAATGGGAAAAGGTGGTATACAAAATATCTCAAGAACGGTTAGTCGTAAAGCGATGAAATTTGGTATGATATACCGGTATGGTCCAAGGACGCGACTGTAACAATTCGGTAAAAATCGGACAGTCACTCATCCAGATATCAACCAAAGTCAATGTTGCTTCAAACTTCCGACTTGGAAAATTTAAAAAAAAACATCAATTTTTTTCATACTTTATATGATTCCTTATCACACGGGGAGTATTTTAAGATAGGAAATTTTTGGTCGGATTTTTTACTTTCTATTACTACAGTTTAGCGGAGCTATACTAGTAATGAAAGTATTGCAATCGGTCCAAATTTTCAAAATCGGGAAATGGTTGGAAATATCCGTTTTGGGATCCCCTGATGTCAAAAAAGTGATTTTTAGCCCATGGTCTGTACGTATGTATGTATGTGTGTATGTATGTATGTATGTATGTATGTATGTACGTATGTATGTATGTACGTATGTGTGTACGTATGTATGTATGTACGTATGTGTGTACGTATGTATGTATGTACGTATGTGTGTACGTATGTATGTATGTACGTATGTGTGTACGTATGTATGTATGTACGTATGTGTGTACGTATGTATGTATGTACGTATGTGTGTACGTATGTATGTATGTACGTATGTGTGTACGTATGTATGTATGTACGTATGTGTGTACGTATGTATGTATGTACGTATGTGTGTACTACAGGTTTAAATGGGAAATTTTGAAAAGGTGGTATACAAAATATCTCAAGAACGGTTTGTCCTAGAGCGATGAAATTTGGTATGCTATCCCGGTATGGTCCAAGGACGCGACTGTAACAATTTGGTAAAAATCGGACAGTCACTCATCCAGATATCAACCAAAGTCATTGTTGCTTCAAACTTCGGACTTAGAAAAATTTTCAAAAAAAAAAAAAAAAAAATCAATTTTTTTCATACTTTACATGATTCCTTATCACACGGGGAGTATTTTAAGATAGGAAATTTTTGGTCGAAAATTGACCGCCGTAGGCGGTCGATTTTGGACTTAGAAAAATTTTCAAATAAAAAAAAAAGTTCAATTTTTGTACACTTTTTAATCATTCCTCATTACATGGGGAGTATTTTAAGATAGGAAATTTTCGACCAAAAATCGGCCGCCGTAGGCGGCTCAGGCTCGGGAAAAATTTTCATTTTTTTTTTTTTTTTTTCAAATACGTGTTCCGCAAATGTAATAGAAAGTCGTGTGATGTTCACACCAGATTTTTCTTCTTCTTTCTTTCCATTGTGTATCTTTTTTCGAGTACATTCGAAGACTTTCCTGCAAAGTGCTTTTTCGGCACCCGCTTTTCTGTCGATTTGCTCTTTTCCTTTGTGCTTGGCCAAATAGTTTTCCCGTGTTTGACAATGGACGGTATTGAATGGAGCTGCGAAATTTGTTTGCTGAAAAATACTTCTTGTGTTGACAAAAAGATTCAAGAGGAGAGTTGGAGGAGGGAGGGAATTTTCGATGGTGATATTGGTGATGGTGTTTTTCTATCTCACATTTAGCTATTTAGAATATCCTTTGTGATCCAGAATTCCAGATCTTCACCAACACACCACATCCAGGCAATCGTTTATCAGGGAAACCGCGTAGCTGCTGGATCAATGAGATGGAGATTCTATGCAGCAGATGGGGGCTGAACGGTTGGGAGGAGTTGACACAACATAGAGTTCCTTGGAGGCAAGCAATTCTGGTCGGCACGGGATTCACATATTCCTCATACGCCATCAGAGTGAGTGAGTGAGTGTGATCCAGTCTGCATAAGTGTTATATGTATACCATAGACTTTATGTCCAAGTAGATCTATAGTGGTTTTGATTAGGGAGGGACTAGGCTTACACTTCGGAGATGTCGGTTTTCGTGTGCACTGAGTCTTGAAAGGGCAATTGTATAGCATCCAGAGATGCCACTATTACGTATGTAGGTACCTACCAAGTCATGTTTATGATGTGATACCTAGATGGATAATGGTATTGTGAGATTACTCATACGTATACACATACAGACATCCTTAGATACAAAGAAAAGAAGCTGGGACAAACTAAATTATAGCAAAGAGGAAAGAATGATATCTGATCTTCCCAACAAGAAATAAAAACCAAATTATGAACTCAGAGTTTGGAGAGAGGAATAACTCTGTCCCTTATTTTTTGCATGTGAGTGTAGATAACTTCTGTACAACCCTGGATGACAAGTTGAGAAAGAGAGAGATAAAAAATAAAAAGGTAGACAGAGGAAGAAGGGAGCAGAGAGAGACAGACAAAAGGCGGAACTGGAAAGGAGAAGAGAGGAGGGAGAGAGAAAAAAGACCAAAAGAGACAGACAGAGAAGGCAGAGAGACAGACAGAGAAGTGAGGTAGGAGAATCTAAACTTTCCTCTCTCTAACTAACTGTGACCCAATTTTGAATAGTGAATAGCTACTACTGCTGCTTTAACAATGCTAAAAGTGACTATACAGGGTATATTCACAAAAAAACTGCAGTCTAGATTGAATTTCTGACAGGGCTTGTCAGTTTTAACTTGATATCCTGGGTTGTCAGTGCCTTTGGGAAGCCCTCAACTAGAAAAATCGCTCAAAAACTTTTGAACCCTATCAAACTTTTTGGGGCCTGGTAGAGGTCTTTTTCTGTGTAAATTCTACAAAGCTCTAGTCTAGAGTTCTGTGTTTTCTGAAGCACTTATAGTATCCACATTATTGAGGAATTTACTGATTTCAGCACTTACTAAACTGAACTCTATAGACTAGGGCCATACATTTCTTCTTTTTGTGTATTACCCCGTTTTATTGTTGGTGCTGATAATATCTGCTGCTACTACTGGCAATAATATCCACTGCATTTGCAAGAGCTGGTAAGCGGAGACTTAAATTGTCTCACATTTCTTTCCTATTCGAAAGCAATTTGTGCGCTTTTGTGTGACAGGGTGCATGTGCCAGAACTTTCGGTACGAATGAATTCTGCCATTTGTTACTGTCGGAAGACAGTTCTATATTTTACTGATGTCAAAGAACATTGCTGTAGCATTTATTATAGAGATATACCTACGTTTTACATAGACCGTTATTATTTTAGATGGTATCGTGTGCATAGGTATACGTGCTGTCTTTAGCTTTAGATGCTATCGTGGTGTCAAAGATAATTTGAGTAGGGTTTGGTACGCTATTGATGCTTCAATGTTTTGCAGGAGGTTCGATACCGAGAAAGGACGAAAATTAGTATTTTTGGAAATGCATTTGTAAATGTAATGAAATATTATTTTGAGGGTTCACTTTTCCGACATTTGTAACTATGTCATTTTTCCTTTTCCTTTAAGGTTATGCGTTAACGTTAGATATATTTTGCCTATAGCCGCTTTGGAGAATTCTCGTTACAAGTCTGAAACAAAAAAAATTAACCCCATTCTTTGCATGACTGAAACTAGGTACTTATTTTTTTCACATTTGTGTTTTTCCGAGCTCAGCTAGTTCTGGAAGGAAAAAAAAAATGTGTCTTACTTTTTTTTACAAAAAAAGGGGAAACTTTGATTTATGGGAGCTGCCCTGCCACATTTATCTGCGAATTGGAATTTGAATACCAGCCTAACATCCTTCATTTATCTCTATCTCTCTCTCTCTCTCTCTCTCTCTCTCTCTCACTCACTCACTCTCTCTCTCACCCACTCTCTGCCTGTTTTTCTCTCGTTTACCTACATGTGTGTAGGCTTTTGAAAACCCCTGATCACCGGCCCTGCCCTATCCTGTTTTCCCCTTACATCTGCTTCATGGAGAGAGGAAAAAAATAAAGCTAAAGGACAAGAAGAAAATGGATTTGAACTTTCTCTTCGAGAAATAATGGAAGAAAAGAACTAAGAGATGTGTGGGAGAAAGGAGAAAGAGAGTGAGTTCTTTATGAAGAATACTACGATCGAGTTACACACTACCGGAAAATTAAATGAAAAGAAAAGAAGAAGAAAGAAAATCTCGAAAAAAGAAAATTGAGTTTCTGCTACATAGCTCCTTTTTCGCCGCCGCCTCCTCTTCTCTTTCTCCTTCTTTCCTCCTTCTTATTTTCCCCTCTCCTCCTTAACCATACCCACTTTCAGCACCTCTTCAACATGATCAATCTTAAGGACAAAGTCATTTTGAAGAATGTATACGTAAATTGATGTAGGTATACGTAAATAAGTTATTTTGAAAACCTTTTCCAAGGACGTTCAGGAGCAAAATAACGTGTTCAATTCGAATGCCTTACTTTTGAAGCAGGTTTAGCTGTTTACGTATTATGGGTTACGGCTTACGGATAAATCATCAACAGGGGCCGTACCCGAAAACATCTGGGTATGCCTCTAATTTTCTTCTCTCCGATTTTTCTTAGTGGGGGTAGTAGGAATATAGGAATGGGAGAGGATTTAGGAGGAAACAATTCTCTAATGAAAAATGTCTTCAGGCCAAGTGAAGGGGAGAACCGAGAACCCATTAGCTCTTCTGGAACACAAAGTAATCCCCACTAGAACACAAAAACAGGGAGAGAAAAACTTGAAAGGTTTATTTTTTTCCAAATTTGAGAGCGTGTTTTGTGTGAAAGAAAAACCATATGGACGCTGCGAGAGCAAAATGACGTATGAACTACACAGATGGCACGGTTTGATTTCCGAGTTTCTGTCAGTCTCAACGTCTGACTGACAGTATCAATGATTTTGGACAACTGATTTGGAAAACAATTGCCTGCGGCGCGGCTTACCTTATTTAGAGTTAGATACATTTGCAGAGGATTTCTCGGGACAGCGGGACCAGAGGCTCCAAAGCGGGACTGTCCCGCCGAAAGCGGGACGTATGGTCAGCCTACTCATACACCGCTGAAGATACACTTGAGAGCAAAATGTTTGGACCAATTCCACCTCTTTACTCTGACAGGACCGACGGCGCGTTGCGTTTTTAGGTGCATATTTTGAAATTTTTCGAACATCCTATGGTGCCAGAAGTTATCAATTGTGAGCTCATGTTATCTCCAAAGTAGATACCTACTCTCTTCAAGTTTCTGACGACTTGAGAAAGAGTTGGCTCAACATATGTATGTACCCACATACTTGCTTTTGAAAAAAGTTGCAAAATAACTCTGTCCCTTATTTAAGTTACTTCCAGTCCCCTGTCTTATCGATTATACTACCTGTCCTGTCTAGGTGTAATCTTGGCACTTGGTAATAGTCGGTGGCGTATGCATTGGGAGCTCTAATGTCCCTATCATCAAAGACAAATTTCTGAAGGGAATGGTGGAGCGTTTTATCCGGCCGGACATAGACAGATACAGAAATGAATGACCGAACATCGCACTGGATAGAACTGAGAATAGACTGGTTGATGAAGTAAAGGACCCTTGCGGTCTGTGAAAGCTGTGAAATATGAATGAATGAATATGAAGTTAGTGAAGGTATTCCATTTTAGTAATAAACCCGCCAGAGAATAGACTGGTTGATGAAGTAAAGGACCCTTGCGGTCTGTGAAAGCTGTGAAATATGAATGAATGAATATGAAGTTAGTGAAGGTGTTCTATTTTAGTAATAAACCCGCCACATCTTTTTGAATTTTCCTCTGATATCACTTGAATTTCAGGAATATATCGAGCTGGAATTCAAATGAATCCAAATTCATGGGACACATTTAATTCCCACAAAATAGCAGGAATTTTCAAATTCTGTAGCATTCAAAATTTCAAATCCATCTACCTAACAAATAAAATTGCATTTCATGCGGATTGACCCCGAAGGTTTATGACCCCCAATGATTTGTCTGCCACAAACAATCTTCAAAACTCTGGTAAATTGAATGACGAAAAATTGGATTCGAAGAAGACAATACTCGACAAAATATAATAGTAAAAAAGTATCCCTGACAAATAAAAAATATCGAGAAAATAAACATTCTGGAGACAAGGAAAGAAATGATTTGTCAAATTTGAAGAATAGGAAATTGTCTCATCAATAACACACCGAGCATTTCTAGTTTTCCATCAACACTAATTGTGTTGGATTAAGGAGATATAGTGGGAAGAAGAGGAATAGGTGGAATACCAACTAAGGCGGAGACAAGGAAAGAAATGATTTGTCAAATTTGAAGAATAGGAAATTGTCTCATCAATAACACACCGAGCATTTCTAGTTTTCCATCATCCTAATTGTGTTGGATTAAGGAGATATAGTGGGAAGAAGAGGAATGGGTGGAATACCAACTAAGGTAGCGTTGTTCGTCTAATTGGCATCAGACGTCAGACAAATAAAACTGACAGTTCCCTAAATCTGTACGTGTGCGAACGAAGAAGGTGAAGAAACGAACGTGTCAAATTCAAGTGATTGGGTTTAGCATTTCACAAAATTGGAATTCGTGTTATTTCAAAAGCTTACTCACAGTGGCTTCTGATTTCTGAATTTGTTGCCTTAGTCGGCTAAGTCCTGATTGATGTGCTCAATTTAAGATTCCTGATGTCAATTTGATCACGCAAAGATGGAACACACCTGGGGACTAAACGTGTTAACACCGACCATTGCCCAAGATTTGATTATCCGTTGAAACGTAAGTTATACCCAAGAAAAACAAAGATTTCGCAAAATAATAAGAAAAATAAACGGAGCAGAAAAGTACGATGTGCACAGTTCGAAAGCTGAACTCGGACTTGTTACTTTTTAATTAGAAAAAACTTTACAAAACGAACATTTCAATATGGCGACCGTAATACATTTTGTCAGGCCATAGGGATATTAATTATTTTATCTGCCTGGAAAATCAGGAGAGAGGGAGAGTGAGAGAGCTGGAGGGGAGAGAGAGAGTAGGACGAGGAGAGAGGGGGGGAGAGGGAAAAGAGTAGGAGAAGTTAAAGAGAGATATGTAGGTTGTGTTGTAAAGTTGTATGTACTTCCCTTGTGTGAGAGAGAGAAAGAGAGAGAGAGAGGAACAGAGAGACTAGAAGAAGAAGAAGAAGGGAAAGAGAGAGACAGCAGGAGAAGAGAAAGAGAGATAGGATATGTTTGTTGTAAAATTATACTTACTTCCCTTTGTATGAGGTAAGGGTGAAAGAGAAAGAGAGGAGAAGGCATAGAGGAAGAGAGAGAGAGAGAGAGAGAGAGGAGAAGGCATAGAGGAAGAGAGAGAGAGAATTCGCTGTGAAGTTTCACCCTTGTACTGATGGTGGGTACATTAGTTAAGTACGAAAAGGTAGAGGTCGGTACATATACATAGGTAATAGTTTTCCCGTGTTTGACAATGGACGGTATTGAATGGAGCTGCGAAATTTGTTTGCTGAAAAATACTTCTTCTGTTGACAAAAAGATTCAGGGGAAGAATTGGAAGAGGAATGAAAACGCTGATGGTGATATTGGTGATGGTGTTTTTCTATCTAGCATTGAGCTATTTAGAATATTTAGATTTTCCTTTGTGAGCCAGTCTGCTAAAGTGTTATAAACTATAAATAGTCTAACTACCTAACCCATAGACATCATGATGTCCAACTAGATCTATTGTTTTTGTGAGTCATTGTATATTGTATCACATTAGGCTTGCACTTCGGAGGTGTAGGTTTGGTGTGCACTGAGTCTTGAAAGGGCAATTGTATAGCATCCAGAGATGGCACTATTACGTATGTAGGTACCTACCAAGTCATGTTTATGATGTGATACCTAGATGGATAATGGTATTGTGAGATTACTCGTACGTATACACATACAGACATCCTTAGATACAAAGAAAAGAAGCTGAGACAAACTAAATTATAGCAAAGAGGAAAGAATGATATCTGATCTTCCCAACAAGAAATGAAAACCAAATTATGAACTCAGAGTTTGGAGAGAGGACAGGTTTAACTTTTGCGGAAACTTTTATTCCACGTCAACTTTTTCCGCCTAGTTTCTACTTTGTTCCCTATTACTTTCCTTATCCTATCTATAGGATGTCTGTCTGTAAACAAAATATCTCGAGAACGGTAAGAGCTAGAGACTTAAATTTTGGTATGAAGATGTCAAATGTGACAAGGATGCGACACGAAACTTTGGTTAAGATCGGTGCATCGGTTGGCGGCATTTTACCGCTTTTTGGCGGTTTTCGGTGTAATATAACGATATATCGGGAACGGTATGAGCTAGAGACTTGAAATTTGGTATGTAGTTTACAAATGTGACAAGGATGCAACTGAGATAGGTGCTGCGGTTGGCGGTATATTGACCGTTTTTTTGCGGTTTTTGATTGTTTTCAGCTATACCGACTAAACGGTTAGATATATTGCAAAAGTTTGGCTATAAGAACAAGAACACCCAAAATAAGCATCATTCAATAGGATGAAGAAAGTCGTGTGATGTTCACACCAGATTTTTCTGCTTTGTGATCTTTCCTCCTCCCTTTTCGATCCTTTCTCCATCATATTGCTATTTTGTATAGTGTGTTTATTCCCCTCCTCCCTTTTGAAGTAAGTCAAAACCTATTTTTTTTTTTTTTTATAATGTTGAAAAAATTATACAAACGTGAACTGCAAACATTGCAATATGTTATCAAACTCTCTCTCACTACCTTTCGTTTCTTACTGCTCTTTTTCTCTCCCTCTCTTTCTTTCTTTCTCTCACTACCTTTTGATCCTTCCTACTCTCTCTCTCTCTCTCTCTCTCTCTCTCTCTCTCTCTCTCTCTCTCTCTCTCTCAACACATACAACACATTGTTGTATGGTGTATGATTACCTACACGTGGTGTACAATGTTTGCTCATGAACGAAGACAGATAATGAGAAACATACATTGTGAAGAGGAAAAGATTTCGAGAGAGAGAGAGAGAGAGGAAGAAAGAAAGAGAGAGAGGAGAAAGCAAGAAGAAAAGAAAGGGAAGTGAGAGAGAACGTGTGTGAAAAAAAAGGAAGAGAGGGAAAAGAGAGAGAGAGAAGACATAGGAAAGGAGTGAGAGAGAAAAAGAAAGAAGGAGAGAGAAAGGTGTATGGTGCTATTAAAAAGACAGTAAGCAGAAAAAAGCTCAAATATTAAAAATGCAAATTGAAATGATACCTAGGGAGAGAAAGAGAGAAGGAAAGAAAGAACGGAGAGAGAGAGAGAGAGAGAAGAACGGTGAAAAACTAGTCCAAAGTATGAAAAAAAAAATAGCGTTGAAGAGTAAAATGCTATGCTGGAAAGAGAGTAGAGGAATTTTTTTGCAGCACAAATGCACAAAAACACAAAAAGATAGCACAGCATGAGAGTTGAAAGGTAATCAGTGGCGTAGAGACCTTTTATGCCTTTCAAGTTCTTTGACTTTTTTTCCTCTGAAATTCTAATTTTTACTATACTCCATTTGAAAAGATGAAAAAAAGTGTTAGATGAACTACAACCGACAGAAATGTGATGATTACAAGAAGGTGGTAAGCAGGGCCGGATTACCCATAAGGCAGAATGGCAGACTGCCACGGGCCCCGCGCTTTTGGGGGCCCCGCGCTTTGAGGACTTACACTAGATATTATGGGTTTTTTCTAAAAAAAAAAAAAAAAAAATCGCCTGCGGCGCTGAAAAATTTACTTTTGGTGAGACTGGATTTCTCAAGATTGTGGACCAAAATTTTCAAAAATTTCGCCTGCGGCGCTCTAATTTATTAAAAAAAAAAAAAAAAAAAAAAAAAAAAAAAAAAAAAAAAAACAAGAACGACGGATGTACACAGCTGCAACGCTAAATCAAAGTTAAGTACAGACGGCAAACTTTTCCAAGAAAAAAGTCAACCTTGGGGACATTGATGATGAGTGGCAGAGAGTGGATTGGACTTGAACATAGAAAACAATACAGAGTAGAGGTGGAGATAAGAAGGGAAAGAGAGAGAGAGAGATAAATAGATAAAAAAAGTAAAGAGAAATAGCAATAGACGTGACGAGACATAGCTTGAAGGGATTGAAGAGAAAAAGAGACAGGAAGAGACGAAGAGGTAGACGAAGAAAAATAGAGAGGGAAGGAGAAAGAGAGAAAAAAATATGGAGAGAGAGAGAGGGGGGAAATGTCATCAGGAGGGAGGGTATATTTGTACAAGTAATATGCAAATTATTAACGAGATAACGATGGGGGTAATTTCCAGAAAAGTCATTAAAAGAAACTGCCGACAGCAAGTATGCCTCGTCATCATTATGACATTAGCAATTTTCCCCCCCATCAGCAATACGTTATAATTACCTTCCGGTACACGTTGATTACCTGTGGGTACACAAGGGGGTGATGAAGAGGCTCATTAGTGAAATTCGTGAACGCCCATATTTGTAGTGTACCTGATGTAATCTACCTATTACATATTTCGGAATATTTGCAAAGTAAGCTAAAAATGTTTGCTCAAAAATACGTACAGGTTTTTCATCAGTTAGGTACCCACTAAAAATCTGATCTACTCATGAGTTATCCGGCCTGAACTTTCTTCTTTATTTCATCAATTTCCATCGTCAGTGCCATAGAAGGGTGTACCTGTACATAAAATAAATATTTTACCTTCAGATCTGCTAGGTACCATCTCCCCAGCTTAGGTAGGTAATTGTTTGCTTTCAGCTTTTGAGACGCTGCTACAGTCTTGTCTGTTTAAGGTTCAGACTTAAAGCTTTAAAGTTCTACATAAAATAAATATTTTACCTTCAGATCTGCTAGGTACCATCTCCCCAGCTTAGGTAGGTAATTGTTTGCTTTCAGCTTTTGAGACACTGCTACAGTCTTGTCTGTTTAAAGTTCAGACTTAAAGCTTTAAAGTTTAAACTTCAACGTTATGTATACCCGTCTGTTTTGGGAAATAAGCAGGATTTCAGATAACTTTGAAAATAGAGGCAAGATGCGATGAAAGCTTACGGACTAGGGAAGACAGCAAGATAAAGGGGGGAAATTATGGGGAAGGGAGCTCAGATTAGAACGATGCCTCTCAGGTATTTTCTCTTTGGTGTGAAAACGAGGCAGTGGTCTGCTAGTTACTTTTCTGCCTCCTCATTTGGAGATGGTTATGAATGTTGTGATTATGAGCTTCAACCCCATTTTCCATATTATTTTTCTCATTTCCAATAAACCAGGGGTTTTTGTTGTTCGCATTGGTTGGATTGATTTGATTCCATCGTAGATTCTTCTCTTGTCTCAAAGTTATTTAACAGAATTTTCAGAATAGTGAATACAATTCTCAGAATAAGCCAAAACTTTGATAGTAAAAATGTCACTCTCAAATTTTTAGAAGAAAGCTAGAGACAAAACGTTTTTCCCGGGAAGATTAACGAATCAATCCTGCCTGGGACCTAAGAGATAAGAAGTATTCAGGAGAGAAGGATAAGGATAATATAATGAATTGAATTTCTCTTCGTCCTTGATTCTCCCTCAGGTTGTCTAATCCTCATTTTCATTTTCCAAGCACTCCCCTTTTCCCTCGCCTCGAAAATCCGGAATGCTTTCAATCTAAAACATCTGCATAACACATCATTAATTTCAAATCTATGTCAACAGAGATGTAGCAGCTTCCTTGCATATTAAATAGTCAGGCACGATGCGATGTCGTGTGATTGGCATTAGAGAAAATGCAGCTTGCAAATAAGACTCTAGAAATTGCCTGAAAGTTTCCCCATATACATGAAGGAAGAATTAAAGCTCATGTGCATTGAAGAATTATTGAGAGAGCTAGGTCTTAAAATTGAAACTTGTTTGATTAATTCCTGTATGCAAGTAAATGGACTGTCAGAAACGACCCTACTTAAATAGGAAAAGGCTAGAAATACAACATACCTAAGGTATACATTATTTACTTACAGTGTAGTATTATCCACAATAGACAAACTTTGAACATAGTTAACAAAATAGGCCGCCAAAGTTCATTGTCCTTTACATGTGTTGTTTTCTTCGTTACCTCGTTTTTATTTCAAGTTGTTCTTTCACAAAGTCTACTAACTTTTCCAGTGAAAATAATACCGACGTCTCTACTTACATCATTATCTTTTCAGCAGTTTCGTGCTCACGTAAGTGAAATTACGCCGTCCCCGCTTTTTCCAGTCTCAAGATTGTATCTAATAAATATGGTACACCTAATCTACGTACACTCTATGAACTTTCAGCTCAACATTGTGTAATCCCAAGCATAGCAAGAGTATACGTTTGCGTGGGTTGTTATGTTTGTTTATTTTTGTCCTTCGGGTTGGATAATTCTCCACAGACGTCATTATTTTCTAAAAGGAACGTTGAGTTTGTTTTGACGGCGAGTATATGGTGTTTTTCTTCTAGAAGTGCACTGAATCCTTGCTGTTCCCTTCGTTCCCCACCACATCTTCAACTTCATTTTCATTATCTAGGCTTCTTATTCTTCCTTCTCGTTCGTTTTTAATAATGAAAATTTCCATTTTCCGAGCGTCTGTGTTAGTCGCCCCACTCGTTTGTACCATTACGTCACAATTTAATTACATTTTGATTAAAATTTTGCCTTCTTTTCCATTCACATTTTTTTTTCCTTCGCCTTACTTTTTGTTCACAGGGAGTCGAATAAACCTGAACCCTCTGAATCTTTTTCATAGTCAGTTTATTTCAGGAATCATTCCTAAAAACTTTTCATTACTTTGTAAAATACTTTTCAAATTTATTCACCTCGAGTTCTATTCCCAGAACACATTGGTCTGGCATTTGTTGTATAACTTTGGCAGCGGTTTCCTTCATCTTTTCCACTCATATGCGCTCTTGAAATAGTTTGTTACTTCAACTCTGTGTAATCCCCACATGTTCTGTTGTACAAACCGCGATGAATATGAATACCTTGCATGAGACAAGGGCTCGGTCACTCCGGTGTAGGATTCTTCAGACTTTTTCCGTCAGTAGGTATTCTGTTGTACCCTCTTTATGTATGTTCTTAATAAGAAGCGTACTTTTATCATTCCTTTGGCCCACACCAATTTAACATTTCCAAGTCTGTGCCAGTCGCCCCACTCGTTTGTACCATTACGTCACAATTTAATTACATTTTGATTAAAATTTTGCCTTCTTTTCCATTCACAATTTATTCACATTTTTTTCCTTCGCCTTACTTTTTGTACACAGGGAGTCGAATAAACCTGAACCCTCGGAATCTTTTTCATATAGTCAGTTTATTTCAGGAATCATTCCTAAAAACTCTTCATTACTTTGTAAAATACTTTTCAAATTTATTCACCTCGAGTTCTATTCCCAGAACACATTGGTCTGGCATTTGTTGTATAACTTTGTCAGCGGTTTCCTTCATCTTTTCCACTCATATGCGCTCTTAAAATAGTTATAGTTACTTTAACTCTGTGTAATCCCCACATGTTCTGTTGTACAAACCGCGATGAACATGAATACCTTGCATGAGTCAAGGGCTTGTTCACTCCGGTGTAGGATTCTTCGGACTTTTTCCATCAGTATGCTGTTGTACCCTCGTTATGTATGTTCTTAAGAAGCGTACTTTTATCATTCCTTTGGCCCACACCAATTTAACATTTCCAGCTCAAATTGGATGTCTTGTTTTCGCACGAAGTACACGTAAACCCACCCAAGTGAAATGAGAACGGATTTAAGTAGAATTTAATACGTTTTCTCTTTGAAACACACTCAAGAACCTCCTAAACTTCCACGCTATGTTCTCGAAGGCTTGCTTTTACGTAACTTATTTCAACAAGTTTTCAATTTTCTTCGTTACTTTTCATTAACTGAATCTAAAGGGAAACAAAAGGCTGCCGTTCTTATATATTCCGATTATTCCGTAGTCTGTACACTTTCTAGAAGCAATCTGTTTCAGTTGTGACCTCTTCAATGTCTCTCGCTGTCATGCGTCACCTTGTAACATTACAGACAACAAACATACTTACATAATTACCATCTTTGTACTACAGAATAATATTGTTCGTCCTTCCAGTACCTAAAACTACCTAATATACTAGATTTGCTGACAATGCTTTACAACATTTTTCTCAACCAACTTAGTTCTGACTGTCTTGATGATTTTGATGTATGCTTCATGAAAAAAGAGTTCAAACTCAGATCAAATTCTCAGAGTTCTCAGACCCTTTTTGCCCTCTATTCGAAAACATCGAACGAAATTTCGCTATCTGTTATTTTGTAAACGTTATTTCAATCTCAGAGAACCTGAAGTGAATTTAATTTAAAAGAATGAAAGCTTTAATTAATTTTAAATAAATTTATTTTTTTCTCAATAATTCTATCCCCTTTTCTTTATCTTCGAGATTCAAAGTTCTTTTTAAATCCCGATTTTTTTCCCCCCCGTTCACTTTGAATAAATTCATTCCTTATTTCTCTTTCTTTCGAATCTTGTATTTTTCTTTTTCTGCCACTTCCAAGTGGACCTCAGACAGAGCGATTCTGTGACACAAAAAGCTTCACGGGAAGACGTTACTTCTAGCCGTGAAAATACATACCTATCCTACGAAGTTCTAAATTTCTGTGAATTAGAATACCTATGATTAATTTGATGGGATCAAGCAATTTTTTCTCTTGCTTTCTTCTAAAATAAACCTACTAAAAAGTTACATAATTTTGTTGATTTTATGCTCCATTTTATCCGAATTCTAATGATGACTTACAGTTATCTCCCAAAAAATATGCATTACCCCTAAACTACAACAACGTATTAAAATATGAATTCACTCTTCAGAATTAGGGGCCTGGTATAGATTGGCAAACTCTGACACCTTAGTGTAACGTGTAAGGTAGGCCTCATTTACGTCCTTGGGTCTGAAAGTTCCTGAGGAAAATGAGAATCTATCTTTCCTCCATTTTCACAATTTCTCAGGAAAGTGTTTGGTGTGAACTGGGGAAACTGTCACTCATTAATCAATCCGACAGTTCAATTCGAAACCGTCCGTTAGATAAGAGGCTCTTGAATTTTTCATTCCAAGCTTCTTCTTTGCGTTTGTTTCTTTAATAGCTGTCTTCGTATTCATTTGGATTTATGGACACGGGATGGAGGATGGTGATTGCCTGATCTTTCAGTACTTGAATGGTCCTTGAATAGTTTCACTATCTGGAGGGGCAAAAATCTCTCGAACTTGAAAGAAAATAAGCAATTTTTTCCCAGATCCTACTGGTAATTTCAATTGACATTCCTGCAATCGGTCTGAATTCCTATTTTGTTTTTTTGATTGATTTGCTTTTCTTCTGATTTTGATGCCTGAGAACAATGTACATTTGAACAATCGAACTATGTATGTAGCTTCTGAGGAACCCTAAAAGGAGAAAGGAGAAGATTTGGAAAACAAAGAATTTTCCAACTTACCAAAGCGATGTTTACGGTAAAACTACTTTTTTTACTTGAAAGAGTTGCCAAAGTCTGTCAGGAAATAGCACTAACATTTGAGAATAAAATTATTGGAGCAGATCAATCAACGAGACTGTAATACAGAACAGCTTTCATTCTATTGCTCACTCTCATCAGAAGTCAAATTGTGCTAAATCAGTTGTAAAATGAAACTTTCCGACTATTTATTCTCAACCGAAAAACTTTATTCCCTCACAAACTACAAATCTCACAACTTTATTTATATGAAAAAAGTTACACAATATGTATCTCTATCTACTAATACTAAAAAAATACTTCATGGTAAGTTTTTCATGCAGTCATGTGAATTTATTTCCGTAGTTTTCTATTTTATTGCTTGTGTCTACATTGCTGCTCTGTCTAACTACAATGTGGTTGTTTCCACTATGTCTTTTGAATACCTTGAATGTATTTCGAGCTCAATTTCTTTGATTTGTTGTGTGCTCGAGACTATTTAGTGCTTTTTCCAGAAAAATGATAAAACTACTGTTGAGAGCTCAATTTTATCGCCGTAAATTTCATCATTTTCCTCGTTACTTTAAATCCCTTTTGTTCTCAAACAAATGTGTGCATAAAAAGAATAGATGAATAAGGCAAATCAGGTTCATAGAATGGACTGCCGAGCTTCAAAAGAAGAATAAGTATCAGAATTAAATTAATAGAAAATCACAAAGACGTCTTTTCCCCGATGTACATATTTCTTCCAAAACCATTCCTACATCCAGAGAAAAATAAATACGATCTCCAAATCCTCTATTCCCAATATTTGCCACAGCCAGCGCTCAAAAAAAGCCTTTATAAAAACGAATGAGAACCTCTATAAATGTTTACAGACACTCGTATACATCTTGTTAGCAAAATCAGCGTGGTAAAAAAGGCGACAGAATTGCGCCCGTTTCCTGTTCTCCTTGAGAACACATTGCTTGGAAAAAAAAATCGGCTGCGGCGCAGTGGGAATAGGGTGGAAAATCTTGGAAAAGTAGACTGGAAATTTTCAAAAATTGGACTGGAAAACCGGGAAAAGTCAGGGAATTTTATTTTTCCATTTTGGTAGACACCCTGGATTAACATGAAATATGCGGAGAGAGAGAGAGACAGAGAAGAAGAGGGGAAAGGAGAGAGATGGAGAGAGTAAAACGTGTAGAAGTCCCCTCACTTACACACTCTCTCCATCTCTCTCAGGAAAACACAGAACAGAAGAGTGATAAAGGCGCAAAGGCATTCGAGGAATCCCTGCCAATCCAAATGACAGGGATAAGCGGAGCATGGAGCATCATAGTATTTACATACATACGTTTTAGGATTTACCATGCGATTACTTTTGTATTCCCTCAGCGCTTCCTTGTTGTAGTGCCTTCTCCTTTTCCAGTCTTGTTCCTTCTGCTCTTCGTCCTCCACCTCCTCCTCTCCTGCTTCTCCTCCTTTTTCCTTCTTCATCGTCTGCGTAAACGGATCACACGACTTTCCTTATCCTATTGAATGATGCTTATTTGAGTGTTCATTTACCCTAACTTTTACAATATCTCTAACAGTTTAGTCGGTATAGAGATCGGAAGAGCGTCGTGTAGGGAA
>NW_007377563.1:0-1396 GCF_000475195.1 Diaphorina citri | reverse complement strand
ACTGCCCTGCAGTTGGAAGTTCCGAAGATATGGAGACATGGTAGGGGGAGGGGTGGTTCGGTCTGTTGAGGATAGCGAAAAGACAGTGGATGGTGTATATCTCTTTGGCACACGGATTGTCTGAGTAGTTTTCTGACCCCGTCTCTTCTTCTCTCTCTCCTTTTAACTCAGCTCTCTCCTCATCACCTCTCTCTGTCCACGGGTGTTCTACCTTTCTCTGCTTCCTTTGGCTATTCTCTTCCTTTATATGCTGATCTCTCTTTAACCGTATTAGCCGTTTTTTAGTCCGTCCTTCCGCTGTGTATTATTAACTAATAGATTAAAAACGTGATAGTGACGGCACTATTGTATTCGCTTCGTGTCGTCTGTCTGTCCGGTTCTGTCGGTCTGTCGTCTGTCTGTCCCCATAGAAGGACTTATCCAAACCTGGTTGACCTATATATCAAATTAAAGGTCTTTTTACCAGGAACACGAAAATGGTGGTGTAAATTTTGTCCAGAAAACCATAAAGCCAAAAAACCAAAAAAAAAATTGGTTTTTGGGGGATTTTTTTTTTTCACATTTTCTCACACAAATGAGCTCTAATCTTGAAATTTTTCGCGACGACCTATGAACTCAAAGCGAGAAAGTTTTAGGTAACACTTCAGTCGATCATTTAAGACCGGTTTTAGCGTCACCTATGTTAAGCTACGCCGAGAAAGGCCAATAAATGGATGGGTGACCTAAACATTATATTGGGATTAAAGGGAGAACGGGCTCTAGTCTTGATTTTAAATCATTACATGAAAGTAAAATCAAAAAATCAAATCGAGAATGATAATAAACTGAATATTAAACAAATTAGGTAGGTACAAAGGTATTCTTTAACCATGATCGAATAAACTACGGGCTAAAAAATTCCCGGAGGGACGGGCCCTGCTTGTTCTTTTTGTATTTCCGTTTTACACTATTTTTCTCTTTTTGTCATTTTCTTCTATCTATCTACATATTTCTCTCTTCCGTGTCCCTTTTCTCACATTCTCTTCCCTCCTATCTCTCTCATTTCTCTGTCTGCCTTATAAACTTCCTAATCTTCTCTTCCTTTTACCTTCGCTTTCTTTTGCTTCCTCTCTCTTTTCGTCCTGTCTTAAACTAATTTTTTTCATTCCAAGTCCTGCCACAAAGACTCCCATTAATGCACTGGTCTGTTTTTCTTCCTTCCACACTCATTTCTATTCCATTTGTGTTGCTACCCAGTCACCACCACTGAAGGCTAATTAGCACACCGAATTAGTATTCGCACCTCATTTAGTCCGGGACCGCCAAATGACTGGCGGACTTAGTCGCGGCGCCAACAAGCTAAAACGAGCTTCCCATGTCCCATCATTTTACCCCTGAAATCCCTCTTCATTAGACA
>NW_007377562.1:293583-331145 GCF_000475195.1 Diaphorina citri | reverse complement strand
TTTTTTTTTTTTTTTTTTTTTTTTTTACTCCTTATCACAAGCAAATATCAAACCCCATAGTCTGGGGTTCCTTATAATATATATGTAATTATAGGTACAATAGGTATACATACTACCTAACAAAAATATCTGCCTATTAAAAGTGGAGCCTATTTCTCTTAGTCTACTAATACACACTGATAGACCTATTTTTGTCCTTTTTACAAGGACTAGCCATTCATACAATTTTATGTTATCAGGTCATCACATACCTAAGCAGATATCCAGTGGCAATAGCACCTTGAGTGCACCAGCTCCCTTGGATCTCTAAAATTAAGCAACATTGTCTTTTTCCAAGAGGTTTGACAGAGGGAACTATAACTGTTAAGGTCTTATCATCCCAAAATCAAAGATATAAGGAAGACAGGATAGGAAAAAGCCAGCTGTTCCAAGAATGAACATTATCCCATCAGGATAAAATTTGCCCTGGGCGGGAATCACCTAATTTAGTACCTACTCTGTTTGGTCACCATCTAGGCCAAAAGCAATCATTTGCTGATGGCTTTTTCTGGCCTTACACAAGCCAGCTGGATCAGTTTCATGATTATCCAAGTAGCTTGCTGCTGAATTGATTGTAATCCATACAGAACTGAAGAATGTATGGGATGTGGGACTCATAAGGTTGGAACCTTTCATTAAACACGGCACCATTCAATAGTAAGTCTTCTAGCTTAGACATGTGGTATGGTTCATATAGGAGTATTTTAAGGAAGATCCTCTCGTCAGCATGGTACCCATACATGGGGAATTTCTTACATTATTTTAATGTAGGCCGTGTGTCATGCCATTAGGACTAGTACACTCGAAGGTAGGTGGGTTAGGTAGGTCACAAAAAGTATTGGGATACCTATAGAATATACCTAGTTATAGATTGATAATAATGTTTCTACCAATGCCTACTTCCCAAGTACCTATACGTAACATTATCTCACAACTATTAAGTGGATATTATTACAACTTATTATCGCACTTTTAAAAGTTAGTTAGCTTAGTTGGTAGTGCGTCTGCCTTGTAAGCGCTAGGCCGCGGGTTCGATTCCCGCCCGGGGCGGATTTTATCCTGATGGGATAATGTTCGTTCTCGGAACGGCTGGCTTTCTCCTATCCTGTCTTCCTTCTCCCTTCGATTTCGGGACGATAAGACCATATAGCAGTCACAGTTCCCTCTGTCAAACCTCTTAAAAAAAAAAAAGTCCGGATAATACGCGTTACATGATTAGAAATGTGGCAACACTGTAATACATATCGGGTTTCCCGGCCATTTTGAAAATTTCATTCAAAACTTTTCCTTTATTTACCTAGCTTTTGTTCTCAAAAAGTCCAAAACCAAAATCGATGTCAGTGTCAGTGGTTACTTACTTTCCTTGATTCCTTGCCTGTCATTTGTTGAGTAATGCTACTCAGGTACGTTGAAAGACTCGAAAGCATCAGTCTTTAAGTCACTGAAGATAAGCAGTGATATACATGGTTGGTATCTGGATGGGTAATGATCTTAGCACAAATCATTTGCTGGCTATTCCTGAAGCCAGGGAGGGTGAAGTTCATATGAGTAGCCAGGTGTTCTGTTAGCAATTGGAAGACCCCTGTTCTGATTATTAAGGAGGACGGTAGCACTCCATCCTGCCAAGCCAAGAAAGTTTCACCATGCCAGTAGACCCTCACTTTGTTAGTTTGTTTGGTCAACTAGAGATATCTACAGTTGTTAACCTCAAAGCTATGATTGAAAATGCTCTACTACCTAGGTACCACTTGGGTTTTTACTTTAAAGTGTTTGTCAACTTCTGATCATAATGGAGAGTGTTTGGGCTTGGTGTTTAATTGGGCTCAAAGTTCACCAAACACTATCATAAATTGTATGTATCTAGAATTTCATGACATGACTTGGACTCGAACCACCAACCTCCAGATCCAAAGTCCAACGCGTTAACAACTGCACCACTGAGGTTGGTATATCTTGTCAGTACCTCAGAGTTCAGAGTTTCAGACATCAATCAGACTTCAGACCTCACAGTTACATACTATTAATTGCACGTCGCATGGACTATAAAGATGACTACCAAACTATCAGAGTGTCAGATTCAACCAAACGAACAAGAGTGCCAACTACCAGACAGAAACTCAGAAACTTCGATTTTTCCACCGAGTTACATACATACAGTTTTTCGAACCCTACAATCAATCTTATAATTTTAAAACTGAAATGATGATACCATGATGATGATTTTGATTTTATTTTTTAGCCATTTGCATCGTAACATTACAACTCGGTTCCTCACATGTGAGCCGAACCTGTCTGTGCCTTCTTCTCACTATCAGGACGAAGCTGATGTCTTCTACTCAAATCCACAATACTGGCTGGACGCCCACTATAAGCATAACCAATCTTTACCTACTGGTTCGTCCTCTCATGATTTCTTCGCAGTATTGCCAACTACTGTAGTGTGTTTTGACGTTCTGGTGCCAAGTATAGAGTGGTGGTTACGAAACAATGGGTTTGCACTGGAGGCAGAGTTGTTTCATACGCTCCTGCGGGTTGAATCGAGAATTGGCAATAATGTTATGGTATACTCTAGAAGCGAATAGGCTACCTAGTCTTAGCCTAGATTCTAATCATCAATCTCTGTCTGCTGATAGCTGATTGGTTGTAAACTTTCAGTTAACCTTCTTTCTTCCGTTTTCTTTCCCTTTTCAATTTATCCACTGTAAAGTATCTGTATTTGTGACTCAAATAGCGCGAGCTCAAATGGGTACCAAGTTTGCCAAAATTTAAAGAATTTTCACTCTAATTTCGAAAAAAAGAAGAAGAAGAAGAAGAAGAAGAAGAAGAAGAAAAAAAAAAAACTGGCATGCTACTCGTAAGTGTTTATTTAGGTAAAGGTTTCATCACATCCAGAGCAAAACTTAGAAGACGTAGGAGTTGGGCACATAAAACAAAGTACGTGCAATGCCCTACCTTTTACGTACACATATTAAATTTCACTTCAGCCTAAAGCTTGATGGGTTCTTGGAAAACACGCATATTTCCTAATGAAAATGGAAGGAATACTTCCAGAGAAATTGCTCAAAATGTGGCGGCACAGCATTTGATGTCCACAAAAATTGAGAAGAGGCTCTCTTCGTTTTACCAAAATGATAAAATAATATTACCTACTCATAAGATTTTTAGCATAAACCAAAGTTCCCGTTTTTTCCGTTTCAAATCAGGAAAAGTCTAAAAATAACGTGAAATTTCCATAGATTTTTTCAACGTTTCTCTTTTCTTCCCCATGTGCAGGACTTGAAGCCCCAAAATCCTCAGCCCTCCACAGTAAACAAGTTTGAATGACAGCTCCATGATGAGCCTATTGAATATTTAAAAGTAACTTATAAAAAGCTCTTTAATACTCGTCTTCTTTTGATGCTGAAATTGAAAAGTACAAAGCTGTTGTCGTGACGTCACAAAGTATTGACACTTGACTTATACGATAGGTACCCTATAGTATAACTCAATACTCAAATCTCAAGAGCAGCCACTTAGTCGTTTACTATTTCATCCCCTCCCGTACTCTTAACTCTACTGGGTGATTGAGTGCATTTAGTTTTCTTGAAAAGCATTTTAACAGCATATTATGCTGAAAAGCATATAAGAGCATAATATCTTGAAAAACATTTAACAGCATAATAATCCATAATATCTTGAAATTTTGAAAAGCATTTAATATCGTTAGGTAATATCGAAAAGCAAAAGAGGATGTGACGGACTTTTTTTTTAACAATATAGGTCGTTCATAACTCGACGATTTTGCATTTAGTTTGTATTCCGTCATCTAAATAATAAGGATGGTTGAGGTCAAATGCTTGTGCTATTTTTTCTGCCATCGAGGTGTGTCTAAACTCAGCCGAGCGGTTGTCGATCGACGAGATGAATCTGTTATCGAGGCAGTGTGGACGGTTCAGTCGACATCGATCGACGACTTTTTGACTATGTGTGGACACACCTTTCGAGTCCTTTATTTAGTATAGGTGGTAAAAATATCTAAGAATGTGCAAAAGATTTCTATGCCTATGCCTTGGTCCTAGTGTGTCTAAACTCAGCCGAGCGGTTGTCGATCGACGAGATGAATCTGTTATCGAGGCAGTGTGGACGGTTCAGTCGACATCGATCGACCACTTTTTGACTATGTGTGGACACACCTTTCGAGTCCTTTATTTAGTATAGATGGTAAAAATATCTAAGAATGTGCAAAAGATTTCTATGCCTATGCCTTGGTCCTAATTCACTTCACGTACTCTACATCTCCGTTTTCCAACGTTTTTACTTACTTGCTCTTTTGGTCTTCTGCTTGGTTGTGTTCCGATCGCCCTTATTTTTCACCGTCTTATCCTTATCCGCCAACCGCTCTCCTTTTTTCGTCTTATCATCAAACTTGGTTAGCAAATCCTCAACCTTTGTGGTGGATAATTCATCTCCCGGTTGCAGCTTTTTATAGCTGACATTGCCCAAGTATTCGAACAGCCCAGGGTCTGCCTTGTCGTGGTGTGGAGCCTTATCGATCTCTTTCGATGTGGCATTGGTTTCATATTTGGCGACTGTTTTCTCATCTTTAATATGACTTCTGTTGGTAACCGCTGTTTTGCTGTCGCTTGAATTCCTGCAGTTTCCTGAAAGGGAATGACATGATCAAGTTTAATATTTTTTAACTGGTTCTTGATGTTCGACTACCTAGATATTTATTAACTTATTATTATCGCTCTAATATGTTTCAATATTTTGATTAAATGTTGACATTTCACATGTCCGAATCATGTTAACTTTTTGAGTACGTATTGTTTAAAAACGTGTGAATACCACCGTCCTGTATCCTGAATTTCATCTAATTTTGCCTAATCCGGAATTTTCATACTGTAGACAAACTTACCTAAACGATTTAATTTCTTCCGTGTGATATGTTTCTTGGCATCATTGTTCACCGAATAAATAGTGGGTGGTGTTTGACCTTTACTGCTTCTCTCCGTGGTTTTGTGTCTATTCGAGCTAATGTTGCATTTTCTTTCCCGTTTTCCTTTCTTTTTTCTTTCTTTCAAATTTTCTTCCTCCAACGGTTCTGTTACTTCAGTGTTATCGTGATTCACAAAGGCAGTCGTTTCTTTCCATTGTTTACACGTGTCTACACCTAGCGCGTCAGGGTCATGGTTTTCATATCCTCTTTTATGATCTGTCTTTTCTGGAGATTTAGTTTCGCTGAACTTGTTAAATAATACCCCACGTAACTCTTGGTTTAGGTCGTACAGATCTTCTTGTTGCTTTTTGAGTCCTTCGTCTTGTAGATGTTGAACTCTTTCTAGCTTTTCATTTCTAGTTTCACCGGAAGCTATCATGCGATCTGCTTCCTCACGTACATGATCACTGTTCTCGTGTCTGATAATGCGAGAATAGTTTACAATGAGAACTTCAGACTCGGAGACATAACTGTGCGAATTTTCCCAGTTCGGAGAGACGTGTATAATTTTCACATTAGAAGCTTTCGGATCGATGAACTCGGTTTGGGTTTCCTTTTTGGATTGTTTGGAGATGTTGGTGGCCATTTCATTCCACTCGTTGAAACTGAAATACAAAAGTTCATGTGTTAGAGATCCTGAGAAAAGCTAAACTTCAAAACTTCATTTCTGTGATTCTCTGAATGATACTGGTAATTCCAGTTGATATTTTTCTAAAAGATCAATAGAATGTTAGAAAATCATTGTATTATTGTTAATTCTTACCACTGTCTAAGCAAATCATTTTCCTTATTTATTGGCTCATTTTCATTTTCAGTTGTTTCATTTTCGAGTTCTTTTTGTGAATGTCTCATGAAGTTGATGAGGTTTTGTGTTTTGGTTAGAATTTTGTCCATCCAACTTTTGTGAATTGGTTCATTTAGAATTGATTGAATTTCTTCAAGCTGCGATTTGAATACGAAGAATTTCTGGAAAGAAAGTAAAAAAAAGATCAATATTAGACGATATATTTTGTTGATGGGATGTAGTACAAGAGAGTTTCAAGTTATACGTCAAAGTTTGTGTTTGGGTTTTCCTAGATCTTGGCATTGACTAGTCATTATTCATGGCTTTCAAAAGATAAAAATAAATGAACTAGATACGTGACTGCCTCCTCCTAGCTCCTAGTCTACCTACAAGAGAGATTCAGCACTTCGGTGCTCTCTTTGTGTAAAAGGATAAAATCACCTTGCCATTTTCTAGAAAAATCAATTTAGTTCACTAGGAAATGCGAGATTAATTTTAGAACTTTGCTACCGTCCCACTGTCAGCTTAACTCCATAGGTACACCAAAGCCCACTCCGAGGTTTAGGTGTAGGGGCAATGAGGTTTAGGTGTATAGGGGCAATGAGGTTTAGGTGTATAGGGGCAAACAGCCCTAAAAGATGGGTTAAGCTTCTACGAATCTAATTCACTTGTAGTTTGTAAATTATCCTTATCAGGAGTAGTTACAAGAGAGATTCAGCACTTCGGTGCTCTCTTTGTGTAAAAGGATAAAATCACCTTGCCATTTTCTAGAAAAATCAATTTAGTTCACCAGGAAATGCGAGATTAATTTTAAAACTTTGCTACCGTCCCACTGTCAGCTTAACTCCATAGGTACACCAAAGCCCACTCTGAGGTTTAGGTGTAGGGGCAAACAGCCCTAAAAGATGGGTTAAGCTTCTACGAATCTAATTCACTTGTAGTTTGTAAATCAGGAAATGCGAGATTAATTTTAAAACTTTGCTACCGTCCCACTGTCAGCTTAACTCCATAGGTACACCAAAGCCCACTCTGAGGTTTCGGTGTAGGGGCAAACAGCCCTAAAAGATGGGTTAAGCTTCTACGAATCTAATTCACTTGTAGTTTGTAAACGATGGAAAATCCTTCGGGTTTTCGGAGAAATTTGGTATCGGAAGTCGACCTGAAATAAAATTCAATCTATCAGAGGACCTCTTTATCTTCAGTATAGATCCGAAAATTTTTCAATCTAGCATCGTACTCCAAGAGACGATAAATAAGTTTGGTATCGGAAGTCGACCTGAAATAAAATTCAATCTATCAGAGGACCTCTTTATCTTCAGTATAGACCCGAAAATTTTTCAATCTACCATCGTACTCCAAGAGACGATAAATAACAGTTTTCACTGGTCAAGAAACAGAACTGCTGGAAAAATTGATCATCCGAAACCTACACTTCATAGCATGACTGTGGTAAGGAAAAATCGTGTACTCACTGTCCGCAATGATTCGGTTCATGTGATCTTGGATGAGACTTGTGTCGAAACTGTATTGCCTGGACATGAACAGACTTTTACTCGTAAAGTTCCCTTTTTGAAAGATTTCATAGGAAATCAAAATAAGAAGTTCAACTACCACAGCCCTGATAACATAATAACAAGTCACACGAACAACTTTGGAATTTCGTCACATCTTCAATATGACAAAATCACGGTCACCATTGGTTTCTCCAGTTACCATCACCCATGGGTGACTGCTCGTAATTCTGCTGCATCCGAAACCCGTGGATCTTCCTGGAGTGATATACTTCTCCCCACAATTTTTGACTTGAAACTTAACAAATTCAGATATGGGAATCGTGGTTTCAAATATGGTATGGCTTCTGCACACAAGATACCAAAAACTGGAGTGAAGTCTGAAAAAGGCAAAGGATCTTCTTCAAGACAGAATTTTTGGATGTATGGTCTCATTTTATTGGTAGCTTTCACAGTAAGGGGCGGGGCTTACTATTTATCTCGTGCTAAATGAAATAAGTCTCGAGAAATATCATTGACAAAATTAATGTTTGTTCTTTTCAATAAAGCTTTCTTTACTTATACCACCTATCTGTCTTATCATTTCTGTGTTTCCGGAGCTAAAGAGGGATTATATCAACTGGTTTAGAATTTTCGATCGTAGCTAGTAACTAGCTACTTTTATGACTCTGAATTATGAATGGTTGTAAACTTTCAGTTAACCTTCTTTCTTCCGTTTTCTTTCCGTTTTCAATTTACCCACTGTAAAGTATCTGTATTTGTGACTCACATAACGCGAGCTCAAATGGGTACCAAGTTTGCCGAAATTTAAAGAATTTTCACTCTAAGAATTTTCGAGTGAATTCGGTCGTGAATACGTCCCATCACATTATATTACAGAGATATCCCAGATGACTGTTATTAGCATGAACACGTCGTGTTCTCTGGTAGTCTTCATCCTGAACTAGACCATCATCTTCCTCTTGTTCTTCCGACAGCTTTGTATTCCTAGTCTTGAGGAAGGCGGCTTTGGACTCGATGGATTCAAGCTGTTTCCGTATGGAGGCACATCGTGACTTCAAGTCTTCAACGTCAGCCGCATTTAAATATTCTGTAGAAATAATAAGGATGGTTGAGGTCAAATGCTTGTGCTATTTTTTCAGCCATCGAGGTGTGTCTAAACTCAGCCGAGCGGTTGTCGATCGGATTTCTTGGTAGTAGTCCAAAGAAGAATCAAAAATAACTCCTGCCGCTAGCGGCAAAATTCATCGCAAGAAAAAAATCTCTTGGTTGCTGCACGGCAGCCGCAAAATAAAAACCGTGCGGTTTTGGTGTGTCTAGGCCTTAATGGAGAGTGTTTGGGCTTAGTGTTTAATTGGGCTCAAAGTTTACCAAACACTATCATAAATTGTATGTATGTACATAATAAACAGTACCATAAACAAATTAGGTATCATTTAAATTTCAGGAGGTGCTGACTTGGATTCAGTTCATGGATATCACACTCCACCTTTGACAGAATGAGATTAAAACTGTGAGTACCTACCTACATCTTCCGTTACCTTTCCTGTCTACTTTGTTCCTAGCATACAGGATATAAAGTTCACTAGAACTTTTTGTAGAAATTTTAATTGTGTTAGGGGTAAATTCTTGTCACGTGTATTGTTCTCTGCTAAATTAGGTATGTTAAATTTCATGATTTTCCTTGAACTCAAACCATCAACCTCCAGATTCAAAGTCCATCATGCTAACCATTACACCACTGAGTTAGTTGTTATTATTAATTTACTTTTTCCCCCCTGGGGTTTGTGTTTTTTTTTATTTTTTTTCTTTTTTTTTTTTTTTTTTTTTTTTTTTTAGCTTCAGAAGTAGCTATTTTCCAGTATGGTTTGTGCTGGCTGTGAGATTGTTTCATTTGTCTTTAGTGAGATCCTGGTTTGTCCCTGATGAATATTGGCAAAGTCTAGAAGTTGCTCACAATCTTGTTTTTGGGTAAGTTCACCTTTGAGTAATGCCTAAAACAAAATTTTGAATTTTGGGATCAGAGATAATGGTCTGTAAAGGATGGAATGTTACCTACAGTTATAATTATGATAAGATATAAATGAAAATATATAGCTAGTGATGTCCCGTACATGATTGGTGTTCTCTGTTTCAGATATGGATACATTACTTGGGAATGGATAGAAGGCATTAGAAGTTATATTTATGTAGCATTTGTTTCTCTGCAATATGCTCTACTCAAGCTTCTAAACTTAGATTGTGTCCAACTTGTGGTGAGTTTTATCAATTGGTTCTGAGAATCAAACCCAGGGACACTTTTTGGGAATGGATAGAAGGCATTAGAAGTTATATTTATGTAGCATTTGTTTCTCTGCAATATGCTCTACTCAAGCTTCTAAACTTAGATTATGTCCAACTTGTGGTGAGTTTTATCAATTGGTTCTGAGAATCAAACCCAGGGACACTTTTCTTTTATCCACACAATTTATTTAATTTACTTTTTCATTCCCTTAAGTAGTGGCTGAACCATACATTTCTGGAAATTTGTCCTAGAGTATTTTCCCCCCTTAAATTTGGTGTCTTTCATTTCAGATTTTCATCCCTCGCCTGATCCAAACCCTGATGTCCGTACTGGCAGATGTCTACCTGATCTGCTGGGTAGCTCTAATGTCTTCACGTCAAGTAGCAATCTTAGCTTCCATATTCACTCTGACCAGTGCATGTTGGTCATATTGTGCTACACGGACACTTATTAACACGGTCGAGGCAAACTTGACATGCTTTGCTCTGTATTTCTATCCTTGGCCTCATGTGAAGAGAAGACATGGTGAGAACAATATCTGGGTTTCATCGAGGCAAACTTGACATGCTTTGCTCTGTATTTCTATCCTTGGCCTCATGTGAAGAGAAGACATGGTGAGAACAATATCTGGGTTTCGTTCAGTCTGCAAATCTGTACTCATCCTGCATTTTTCATTATTTCAGTGCAGAGTGTATGGAGGAATGGGGCAACCACTGGCCATAGTCTTTCAAATTCTCCATAGTACTGTACTGTTGAAAGTAAAGCTTGGAAAAAATATTTCACCTAGCAGTCATGGCCAATAAAGCTGAAATTGAACAATATTTAGATTTTAGGGTGGGGAACTACGTCCTGACAAATACGGATCCTAACCCAGTTCTTCATTCAAACTCACCATGCATCATCACCCATGGCATGACCTGCAGATCTTCCCGGAATCTTGCTCCCCAAAAGATTATTATGCCTACCATGTCCAGTAAGGACTTCTACCCTGAAGGACCTTTTTTATCTCCCGAGTATGGTACAATACAAACTATGCCAACTTCTCCAAACAAAATATATGGTGAGTAATATTTTCTTCAAAATAAACAAATCCCAAGGCCATTCGAGGGTTCAAGGTCATTTCATTTGCCGGATTTTGCTAGCTTCCCAAAAGTGGCTCTATACGGTTGGTTTTCTTGCACTGAAATGTAAAGTTATTAAAATAGGTAATGTCCTGAAAAATCATTTATTCCTCATTCGAATCCCCTAATGTTACGTTTTTCCTTTATTACATTTTAGGTTCAGAAGTTTTTTTCCCTAAAATAGGTATATTTCAATGACTCTTTCCAAAAGTCCGGACCTATACGTAACATTATCTCACAACTATTAAGTGGATATTATTACAACTTATTATCGCACTTTTAAAAGTTAGTTAGCTTAGTTGGTAGTGCGTCTGCCTTGTAAGCGCTAGGCCGCGGGTTCGATTCCCGCCCGGGGCGGATTTTATCCTGATGGGATAATGTTCGTTCTCGGAACGGCTGGCTTTCTCCTATCCTGTCTTCCTTCTCCCTTCGATTTCGGGACGATAAGACCATATAGCAGTCACAGTTCCCTCTGTCAAACCTCTTAAAAAAAAAAAAGTCCGGATAATACGCGTTACATGATTAGAAATGTGGCAACACTGTAATACATATCGGGTTTCCCGGCCATTTTGAAAATTTCATTCAAAACTTTTCCTTTATTTACCTAGCTTTTGTTCTCAAAAAGTCCAAAACCAAAATCGATGTCAGTGTCAGTGGTTACTTACTTTCCTTGATTCCTTGCCTGTCATTTGTTGAGTAATGCTACTCAGGTACGTTGAAAGACTCGAAAGCATCAGTCTTACATGATTAGAAATGTGGCAACACTGTAATACATATCGGGTTTCCCGGCCATTTTGAAAATTTCATTCAAAACTTTTCCTTTATTTTATATTTTTAATTTTTTTTTTTTTATGATATTGTGCAGTTACATGTGACCGCTATACAAAAACCTTTTACGTTTTTTACCTAGCTTTTGTTTTGTTCTGTTCTCAAAAAGTCCAAAACCAAAATCGATGTCAGTGTCAGTGGTTACTTACTTTCCTTGATTCCTTGCCTGTCATTTCTTGAGTAATGCTACTCAGGTACGTTGAAAGACTCGAAAGCATCAGTCTACAGCGATCCATAGTAGAAGTAAAAACAGGAAGAAACAAGATTCTTACATGAAAGACACAGCGTTTGACAAGATGGACGTGGACGATAAGATCTTGTCAGTACCTCAGAGTTTCAGACATCAATCAGACTTCAGACCTCACAGTTACATACCTACTATTAATTGCACATCGCATGGACTATAAAGATGACTACCAAACTATCAGAGTGTCAGATTCAACCAAACGAACAAGAGTGCCAACTAACAGAGAGAAACTCCGATTTTTCCACCGAGTTTCATACTCAGTGATATACATGGTTGGTATCTGGATGGGTAATGATCTTAGCACAAATCATTTGCTGGCTATTCCTGAAGCCAGGGAGGGTGAAGTCCATATGAGTAGCCAGGTGTTTTGTTAGCAATTGGAAGACCCCTGTTCTGATTATTAAGGAGTATAAGGAGGATGGTAGCACTCCACCCTGCCAAGTCAAGAAAGTTTGACCATACCAGTAGACCTTCACTTTGTTTGGTCAACTAGAGATATCTACAGTTGTTAACCTCAAAGCTATGATTGAAAATGCTCTACTACCTACTACTTGGGTTTTTACTTTAAAGTGTTTGTCAACCTCTGATTATAATTTTAAAACTGAAATGATGATACCATGATGATGATTTTGATTTTATTTTTTAGCCATTTGCATCGTAACATTACAACTCGGTTTCTTACATGTGAGCCGAACCTGTCTGTGCCTTCTTCTAACTACCAGGACGAAGCTGATGTCTTCTACTCAAATCCACAATACTGGCTTGACGCCCACTATAAGCAAAACCAATCTTTGCCTACTGGTTCGTCCTCTCATAACTTCACAGTATTGCCGAGTACTGTAGTGAGTTTCGACGTTCTGGTGCCAAGTATAGAGTGGTGGTTACGAAACAATGGTTTTGTACTGGAGGCGGAGTTGTTTCATACGCTCCTGCGGGTTGAATCCAGAATTGGAAACAATGTTATGGTATACTCTAGAAGCGAATTGGCTACCTAGTCTTAGCCTAGATTCTAATCAACTAATCCAGGGTTTATAGGCGACCTGGGATCTGAAAATCGGCCAAAAAGTCATGGAAAATATTTTTTTCTGGAAAATTCATGGACAATTTTTTGGAAAAGTCACGGAATTTCATTCCGGGAAAAGCATATAAACCCTGTAATCACCAATTCCTGATATGCAAAACTATCTGTTTTTGGCGCACTCTCATAAAAGGAAAAAAAAAAATCCCTGAAAAGGATTTGAAATGTAAAAGATCTCGTATTTTGATTGGTCGAACCCAGTTTTTTTTCCGATTGGTAGTTAGGTGTTAAAGCCTAGTATCAGCCAAAGAATGGTTTTGGGTCGTGAAACTAAATGTTCTTTTACATAATGCTATGTAGTACCCTTGTCTTTTGTATCTGTCCAAAAATAAAAATTGATCTCATTTTTAATAATTAAAATTTATTTCCTGCTCTTTCCTTTCTGCTCATTTTCTTTGGATTGCATTTCCAGACTAGAATATCCCGATCATAGTCATATTACTCATACCTAAGAAAAAAAAATCTCATTTGAAAGGTAGGTATTATAACGAAACAAATGCAAAGAAAGAACTCTAGAAGCGAATTGGCTACCTAGTCTTAGCCTAGATTCTAATCAACTAATCCAGGGTTTATAGGCGACCTGGGATCTGAAAATCGACCAAAAAGTCATGGAAAAGTATTTTTTTTTTTTCTGGAAAATTCATGGACAATTTTTTGGAAAAGTCACGGAATTTCATTCCAGGAGAAGCATATAAACCCTGTAATCACCAATTCCTGATATGCAAAACTATCTGTTTCTGGCGCACTTTCATGAAAGAAAAAAAATCCCTTAAAAGGATTTGAAATGTAATAAAAGATCTCGTATTTTGATTGGTCGAACCCAGTTTTTTTTCCGATTGGTAGTTAGGTGTTAAAGCCTGGTACCAGCTAAAGAATGGTTTTGGGTCGTGAAACTAAATGTTCTTTTACAATTTACATAACGCTATGTAGTACACTTGTCTTTTGTATTTGTCCAAAAATAAAAATTGATCTCATTTTTAATAATTAAAATTTATTTTCTGCTCATTTTTTCCAGACTAGAATATCCCATAGTCATATTACTCATACCTAAAAAAAAAAAAAAAAAAAAACTCATTTGAAAGGTAGGTATTATAACGAAACAAATGCAAAGAAAGGATTAAAGGGATATTTTACCTTATACTGGAAAATACTGGATATATGGAAAGGAATTTTGAAAGAAAAGAAAACTTCCCCCTGTATTACCACCGTACGAAATGTTTGCAACTTCCCCCACCAGATTTCGCCGTGCGATTAGTTTTCCCACAAATCAATTTTTCCCCCGCACGAAAAAAATAGAGGTCAAAGCGAGAGAGTTTTTCTTTTCCCGTAGGTTTAGTTTGTGCCTTTCATGTAGTTTTTTTTCCTCAACGTTGTTTTTTCAGTAAAATTGCAAATCGGGTTGCAGTATGTTCAGATAGGAAAAAAAAGTTCATGAATAATTTTTGCGTACAATATCTAATTAGTTGTATTATTAATTTTGAAAAGTGAAAATAAAAAAATACGAAATCCAAAATTCTAAAAAAATGAATGACGAAAAAGTTCTAGAACCCATCGGAAAGCTATTGTAAATAAACCTTTTTATTTCAATTGGTTTCTATTTATGTTCCAACAAAAACATAAAAGTGTTGTAATATTGTTATAAATAATACGTTAAAAAATATTGTTCTATTTTTTTATAATACATTTTTGTCAAAATCTTGTTGTTCCTTTGTTATATCTTTTTTATCAAAATGTGTTAAAAGATTTTATGTTGTCTGTTGTTTTCATTTAATATAAAAAAAGTGAATCTTCACTTTGGATCTGTGCTAGTTGAGACTTCAATTCAAATGGTGTTAACCCATTCTATGGTAAGCTAACATTTGCTCCTAGCTTTGTTGTAGGCTCTGCAGATTAAAGGCATGGCCAGAATATTGTTATTGATACGTAAAGGGTTAAGTAGTGGGTACTATATGGTCCGGGCATTAACCTCATTTGAAGGCTGTCCTTCAATAAAGGTTTATTTCTTCTTTCTTTCTTTCCTTTTTTGATGAAATTGACTATTAATTTATATTTTATACAGTTCTTACTTCCATTCTTTCTTTATAAATACCAATATCAAAATTTCTTCTGTTTTTTTTTTTTTTTTTTTTTTTTTAGTGATTGCTTGGTTTCAATGTGGACCCTTAATAACACAGAATATAGTCATAGGTACTGTTTATAGACGTCTAATAAACTGCCAGATTGTCATGGGGGAATTGGAGTAATAATAGACTTCTCTACCTTTAAATGGACTTGTCAAGGGATAATCTATTTTTGAGAATTATTGGATGTTTTGTGCTCTGTAGGTACATTAGGGATTTGTCATAAAAGATTACTAAATACTATTTACGTTAACTTACTGTTGTATTCTTTCTAGAACTGCTTGTAAAAAGGCACTCTTTAGTCCTATGCGAACAGTTGATATAATATAAAAGTACCAATTTGAATTTAGTTTCCAAAATTTTCGTCTCATTGTAACAATATGAAGAAACAGACTGAAAACTAGTCTTATTTATGTCCATATTACTCGTCAATGTCATATACCATATTTATTTACTTATCCTAATATTCCGAATAAATCTAATAAGGAAAGTATTTCTCTTTTGTGACTGCCGACCTTGGTAGGGTTGATAAGGAAGAGGTCATAGGAAACCCATGTAACTGGCACGACAGACAGAATGGCAAAACCCTTCTTTGCCCCCTGTCTACCCTCTTTTGTCCCATCTTTTCCCTTTGTCCCTTGTCTAACCTCCTTTGTCCCGTCTTTTCTCTCCTAGGTTTTCTCTTTTCCATCCTATTTCCCCTCCTTTGTCCTGTCTTTTCCTTCCTTTGTCCTCTCTTTCCCCTCCTTTGTCCCTTTTTTCCCCTCCTTGTCCTCTTTGTCCCGTCTTTTCCCTCCTTTGTCCTCTCTTTCCCCTCCTTTGTCCCCTTTTCCCTCCTTTGTCCTCTCTTTCCCTTCCTTTGTGCCGTCTTTTCCCTCCTTTGTCCTCTCTTTCCCCTCCTTTGTCCCTTTTTTCCTTTGTCCTCTCTTTCCCTTCCTTTGTGCCGTCTCTCTTTCTCTCCCATGTCCCGTCTTGCCCCCGTCTTCTCTCTCCTATGTTTTCTCTTTTCCTTTGTCTCTCTCCTATTTTCCCTCTTTTGTCCCGTCTTTCCCCTCCTTTGTCCCGTCTTTACCTTCCTTTGTCCTCCTTTGTCCTCTCTTTCCCCCCTCTTTTTCGTCCTTTGTCCTCTTCCCCCTCCCCCCTAGCTCCCACAAGTTTAAACTTCTGCCATTGTTACATGTTCAATTCTATTTGTGTCCTAGTATAATTTACTTTGCTCTATATTTAGCGTTCATTTTACCTTCCACCTTTAGCCTAATTACACTCCCCTATCTGTCACTCCGCTGTATATCTATTGCCTTTAATACTCAAATCTCAAGAGCAGCCACTTAGTCGTTTACTATTTCATCCCCTCCCGTACTCTTAACTCTACTGGGTGATTGAGTGCATTAAGTTTTCTTGAAAGTTTGTATTCCGTCATCTTTTTGAAATTTTTAGACAAATGTTCAACATAAGAAATTTGATTACTTTTTAAGTCCCGTTGAACCTTCAGAGGTCCGTAGGGACCTTCAGTTGACCTAAAACATTTTAATTTTTTACTTAGTTCATATCCCCCCCCCCTTTGCATAAGAAAATGATATTTGTTCATTGAAGTTCGTATTTAATTCTGCTGAAAAGTTAAGTAAACAGTTTTACTCCGGAGTTTATTTATGAACTTTGTATTATTTATCTAAGCAGTATTGCTTTTCCATTGAGCTAAGTCCGCTGTGTTGGTTGTCTTCCTTTGTATTATTTATCTAAGCAGTATTGCTTTTCCATTGAGCTAAGTCCGCTGTGTTGGTTGTCTTCAAATTTGAACTTCGTAGATTCGAGTTTTGGCTTAGTAGATTGGACTTTACATTTGCTGAGTAGATTTTCTTCGCCTACAATGTTAGAGGTGCGTTTCTCTGCTTCTGCTTTTATAGTACCATCCTGTATATGTAATATGTATCAATTCTACTTTGTGAGGTGTTTATGATGAGGCAGTCAGAATATTTACTTTCACTTTGAAGGAATAGAGGAAAATAAAGCGGAAAAAAAGGGAACTGCGAGTATACGAATACAACCAATGAGGCTATATTTATGACCGAAATGAAAAGCACAACATTGAGTGGAAAATATCAGTTGTGCCGGGAGGCGCGCGAACGTCAAGAGTTCGAAGAGCCGGCCTATATTATCACGAAATAGAGTTTCATGGTTCAGAGAGGATACCACCCAGAAGACAAATACCTCGGAGACAACTTGACAACCCCCAGAGGAGCAAGACCAAAAGGAAGGCCACAAGAAGAGATGATGACGTAAAGTGAAAATACGAGTACTCATGAGGACTCCAATGGAGGAGACTTTCGTCCAAGAATGGAACGCAAATGGTTGATGATGAGGACACCAAACACTTGAGTTGTGCCGGGAGGCGCGCGAACGTCAAGAGTTCGAAGAGCCGGCCTATATTATCACGAAATAGAGTTTCATGGTTCAGAGAGGACACCACCCAGAAGACAAATACCTCGGAGACAACCCCCAGAGGAGCAAGACCAAAAGGAAGGCCACAAGAAGAGATGATGACGTAAAGTGAAAATACGAGTACTCATGAGGACTCCAATGGAGGAGACTTTCGTCCAAGAATGGAACGCAAATGGTTGATGATGAGGACACCAAACACTAGACTTCACCAAAGAATGCCACCGAATAAATGTCCATACTAGCAAAGTAAGTTGAACCCTTATGAAAAGCCCTGATGTAATGTTTCGGCCCTGCTGGGATATTCACCAGTCGAAAGTTATTTCGTTTTCTTGTCAAGTTTTATGTCAAGACTTTATCATGTTGCTTTACCAAACACTAGACTTCACCAAAGAATGCCACCGAATAAATGTCCATACTAGCAAAGTAAGTTGAACCCTTATGAAAAGCCCTGATGTGATGTTTCGGCCCTGCTGGGATATTCACCAGTCGAAAGTTATTTCGTTTTCTTGTCAAGTTTTATGTCAAGATTTTATCATGTTGCTTCTATCTTTGGTAGTTGGGTTTCAATATTAAAATTTTCTGATTTATTCCCGCACTCCGCTCCACTCCGCGGATTTTTTCGCTGCTTTCCTTTCAAGTTATTCGTCAAAGTTTGTGGTTGGGTTTTCCTAGATCTTGGCATTGACTAGTCATTATTCATGGCTTTCAAAAGATAAAAAGAAATGAACTAGATACGTGACTGCCTCCTCCTAGCTCCTAGTCTACAAGTCCTACCTTGAATTCAAACAGTTTTAATCTGAAATGCTCAATATTCAGGCTCTCGTGTTCTGTTGAAAAGTGAACACCAATTTACCAATGGTGGATTTTAACAAAGGCTTATTGGGTATTGGAAATTTAAAGGAGTAAAATGTGTTTGAAAATACCCTTTTAAATGTGTACTCCTTTTTGTACCATTAATAAATCTCCCATTAACATTACTAAAACCCTCCACAAGAGTTTCAAATTAATCAAATTATAAAATTGTAATATGTTCAAATTACTTTGGTCCCAAGAGTCTTCTGTTATAATTCAAACAGTTTTAATCTGAAATGCTCAATATTCAGGCTCTCGTGTTCTGTTGAAAAGTGAACACCAATTTACCAATGGTGGATTTAACAAAGGCTTATTGGGTATTTGAAATTTAAAGGAGTAAAATGTGTTTGAAAATACCCTTTTAAATGTAGACTCCATTTTGTACCATTAATAAATCTCCCATTAACATTACTAAAATCCTCCACAAGAGTTTCAAATTAATCAAAATATGAAATCGTAATATGTTCAAATTACTTTGGTCCCAAGAGTCTTCTGTTATAATAATTATTTTATATGTAGCAAAAGGCAGAAAGGTTTAAAGTCATTCGGTTTTGATTCAGTCTAATAAAATACATTCCTCCCGACTTTAGGAGCTGCTACAATATGGCTGAAGGACTTTTTTTATCTCCCGAGTATGGTACAATACAAACTATGCCAACTTGTCCAAACAAAACATATGGTGAGTAATAAAAAAAGCAGACTGAAGGACCTTTTTTATCTCCCGAGTATGGTACAATACAAACTATGCCAACTTCTCCAAACAAAATATATGGTGAGTAATAAAAAAAGCAGGCCATAAATCTAAAAGTATAAAAAATGGCTCGTGTCCCATAGAGCAAATGCATTGTTTCTGTCGCCGGTCGTGTATCCTATGTGTTCTAACACAACATAGACTGGCGGTGACTGGTCCAATATAATATCAACTTGTATTGTACCTCTTACATTCTCAATTATACCTACATACCTACTCTTATTGTAATGTACCATAACTCTATTATTCCCAAGCTGAGATTACAGTGGCTAAACGTTATCATACTATTAATGAATGGCGCAAAAAGGTAAAGCTAGATGGCCTGCTTTTTTTTATTACTCACCATATATTTTGTTTGGAGAAGTTGGCATAGTTTGTATTGTACCATACTCGGGAGATAAAAAAGGTCCTTCAGCCATATTGTAGCAGCTCCTAAAGTCGGGAGGAATGTATTTTATTGGACTGAATCAAAACCGAATGACTTTAAACCTTTCTGCCTTGTAAAGCTGGCAGCCTATGTCACTTTTATATTAACATAATATCCTATTAACTTTCCAAATTATCGGAAAATAAAGCCCAATAGTGCTAATAGCTGTCCAAAATTTTACTTTCTGTTTTCTATTGACATGAAGAAGAACAACGCTACTCGCCGCACCAAGGCAACTCCCAAGCGTTACAAACCGTCGAGGATACCAGTTCGTAAGATCACTTTCCGGCCCAAGGACAAAACCAAAATTTATTCAGAAAAGCAAATTCAAAATCCTGATGAGTCTTCTTGTTTGGCTCCAATCGTCTTTAGAAGTAATAAAGATACAAGCCTGGAATACATGTCCTTTAGTAATCACGCCAACCGCCATTTATTTCACGCTAAGCACGACGAAAAGAATGAAACTGCTGAAGACGTCCTGACAAATACGGATCCTAACCCAGTTCTTCATTCAAACTCACCATGCATCATCACCCATGGCATGACGTGCAGATCTTCCCGGTAAAAGGCTCATTTGTTATGCGATCAATATTTCGTTAATAGGTAACCTCATTTGGTCAACTGTCCTCACGAGGTTCAGCTCCGATAGCGAGCATGAAGACAAATAATGAGGAATTAAATTTTACGACCCCGCCAGGGATCCAAATTAGGTTCGATTCGCCCAATATTGGTTAGAACTATAGAAGTGAATAATGTGAATTATTGGCGGTTTTGTTCTAAAGTAGATCTATTTTTTTTGTCTGACCCTGGGCTTATTTTTAAGATTTTAAGAAATGTTTGTGATAACTACTGGTACCTATCTCGTGTACGGATTTTATCCAGTAAATGAATCAAAGATCTATTTTAAGTATTTCCGCCTTTTTAGCCAAGTGCTTGCCACCAGTGGTGTGACTCCACGGAACCTAGGTTAGCACCGTAAACAGGTCCATGTCAAAGTCTTTGTCGACCTCGGAGGTTACTTAAACCGTCTCCGAGCGTTCTCACAGAATCAGAAATTAACAAATACTTTAACATTACCTATAAAAAAAAAAAAAACATGAATCTCCAATAAGTCCCATATTTGGGTCTCTATACCGCGATCCCTAGTCCCCTACCCACAAAAGTTCCTTTCTTTACATGTCCGTGAAATAGGCATGGACCTTGTGCCGAGAATTTCTAGCTTCACCGCAAATAATTCACGATTCATGTCTCCGTCTGGCCTGATTTATAGGCAGGATCTTCTTCAAGACAGAATTTTTGGATGTATGGTCTCATTTTATTGGTAGCTTTCACAGTAAGGGGCGGGGCTTACTATTTATCTCGTTCTAAATGAAATAAGTCGTGAGAAGTATCATTGACAAAATTAATGTTTGTTCTTTTCAATAAAGCTTTCTTTACTTATACCACCTATCTGTCTTATCATTTCTTTGTTTCCGGAGCTGAAGAGGGATTATATCAACTGGTTTAGAATTTCAGAGAACACCGTTTATTCCGCTGGGAATAAGAACACTTGTACTGTAAAATGTCAAACATATTAAACCTATCTTTCACCCCCACTCCTATCTTACCCGTGCTCATTACAGATGTAGGCTTGTAGACGATAGGGTCACCTTCCTATACACCTCCCCCTCAGCCTTTGATCCTATAAGGTGTCTCCCCGGAAATACCAAAGTAGGTGTCCACAACGGAGAACTTACCAATGACCAAAGTACCGACCTAGGAGAAAATAAACAAACCATTGTAATGAATAGAAGCGTCCTTAACGGAGCGTTGACCGTAGTACCGACCCTCGCAGAGTCAGGATGCTAATCATGGATTTGGCATTTGTGTCAAAGGAGGTGCTAATAATCCAGGTGAGACCATAGTTTTCTCCACAACCTATAGTATGTAAAACACTGATCGATTTTTTTTCTTTTTCAAAGGTCTTTTTTTCTCCAATTTTGTGTTTTCCGCAAACTGTACTTGCATAGCTAAACGACCCTCGCAGAAAATGAAGAAATTTGGGCCTACATAGTAATTTCTCTGCGATGGTCGATGGTTTTGATTCCAGGCTCCGTTGTGGACGCGCACTAAGAGTTCATTGAAGCAACCCAGACAGTTGAGATGGTAACCCATGACCCTCGCAGAAAATGAAGAAATTTGGGCCTACATAGTAATTTCTCTGCGATGGTCGATGGTTTTGATTCCAGGCTCCGTTGTGGACACACTGGTGCTAAGGTCTATGGTCGCCGTTGTGGACGCGCACTAAAAGTTCATTGAAGCAACCCAGATTACCCAGATAGTGGAGATGGTCACCCATCCACTTACCAACCACGCGCAACACTGCCTAATTTGAGTGATACATTGCTTACTGGTGCATTTTACGTGCTTTCGCCGCTGCCTGAAAGGCAAAGTATAAGAACCTTTGTAGGTACTTACTTTCCATAAAAAATAATAATAAAAATAGAAAAATAATAATGCCTTTCAGCTTTCTTATTGCTAGGATGCTAGGCCACCTGACCCATATTTCGTTCTTTCGCCTTATTATTCTGTAGCATCTTAACCTCTGGAACAATAATATTGCCACCAGAGAGGTTCCACGGCAATTTGTAACTTTACTGACTTGGAGCATAAAAAATACAGGAAAAAAAGAAAACCATTGTAATGAATAGAAGCGTCCTTAACGGAGCGTTGACCGTAGTACCGACCCTCGCAGAAAATGAAGAAATTTGGGCCTACATTAGTAATTTCTCTGCGATGGTCGATGGTTTTGATTCTAGGCTCCGTTGTGGACACACTGGTGCTAAGGTCTATGGTCGCCGTTGTGGACGCGCACTAAGAGTTCATTGAAGCAACCCAGATAGTTGAGATGGTCACCCACCCACGTACCAACCACGCGCAACACTGCCTAATTTGAGTGATACATTGCTTACTGGTGCATTTTACGTGCTTTCGCCGCTGCCTGAAAGGCAAAGTATAAGAACCTTTGTAGGTACTTACTTTACATAAAAATTAATAAAAATAGAAAAATAATAATGCCTTTCTGCTTTCTTATTGCTAGGATGCTAGGCCACCTGACCCATATTTCGTTCTTTCGTCTTATTATTCTGTAGCATCTTAACCTCTGGAACAATAATATTCCCACCAGAGAGGTTCCACGGCAATTTGTAACTTTACTGACTTGGAGCATAAAAAATACACGAAAAAAAGAAAAAAGGAAAACTAGCGTGAACATCACACGATGTTTTATTACATTATCTACCAAAAAAGTGGTCCCGTACTTCTTTGATATCTTTTAGTTTTTACAAGTTTTACAAGATAATTTTGAAAGTAATCTAGCTAAACACCCCATTTTTTTCACCCATTTCCCGATTTTGAATATGTATTTGGACCAATTCCAATACCTTCTCTCATAGTATAGGTTCACAAGTTCCTTAGACATGAATAATGTAATGAGATAATTTTGAAAGTAATCTAGCTAAACACCCCATTTTTTTCACCCATTTCCCGATTTTGAATATGTATTTGGACCAATTCCAATACTTTCTCTCATAGTGTAGGTTCACAAGTTCCTTAGACATGAATAATGTAATAGAAAGTAATCAGAAAGCCTGAGAAAACTTCTGTACCGAGGCTATATTGTAATAGGAAAAGAGCTAGGAAGGGAAAAAATGGAAAGGAAAACTTTTTTTCCTCTCTACCCCACGTTGTTGTCAAAATGCCAAAACAAATTTCATCTTCATACAATTTTTCATCGCTTTTTAGCAAGAGATGATGATGACGATGACAACTAGTGTAAAACCTAAAGGGTTTTGGAAAGGGTTCATGAGGAGCGGGTGAACAAAGGGTTGGAAGACCACAGGGTTTAAATTAAACCCCGTCATGTCTTATAAATAATTACTATTCATGAGTTTTTTTTCTACAATTTTGATTATGGAGTAGAAAGTCGAGATGTTCTGGGAAATTCTCATTGACTCTTTGTTTCCAGCCATTCCCTACAAGTAACTCTAGGTGCTCGTCCCTTCTATGTGAGTAGTTCCATCACTTTCATCTCTTTGCTGGGATTCATTTATCTGCTTGACTTAAGGCGAGTTTTATCATCGTGAATTGTCTCAGGATTGAGTTCAGTCCGAGGTTGACCTGGATATGAAGCATAGGGAAAATGGGAAATACTCGGTTCATCTCAATCCCGAGTTGGCAAACCCCAGCATTAGAAGCTGAACAAAGGGTTGGAGGACCGCAGGGTTTAAATTAAACCCCGTCATTTCGTATAAATAATTACTATTCATGAGTTTTTTTCTATAATTTTGATTATGGAGTAGAAAGTCGAGATATTCTGGGAAATTCTCATTGACTCTTTGTTTCCACCCATTCCCTACAAGTATCTCTAGGTGCTCGTCCCTTCTATGTGAGTAGTTTCATCAGTTTCATCTCTTTGCTGGGAATCATTTATCTGCTTGACTTAAGGCGAGTTTTATCATCGTGGATTGTTTCAGGATTGAGTTCAGTCAGAGGTTGACCTGGATATGAAGCATGAAGCACAGGGAAAATGGGAAATACTCGTTTTATCTCAATCCCGAGTTGGCAAACCCCAGCATTAGAAGTCATTTCATGATTCCAAACACTTTTTTTCTATCCTTAGTATTTACATATCTATTGAGTATTTTGATATCGAATTATCGGCTGTATCGATATATTTTTATTGCACTTTTCCAATTTGTAGGTTTTAGAGCGTGTGTTGAACCCCCTCATCCCACTGTCTGATTTTCCCTCGTGCTCTAATTCCTTTGATCCGTTCACGTAGATATCCAAACTCCTCTTTCTTTCCCTCCTTGTCCTCTTTTACCTTCTACCAGACTTTTTCGTATCCTCTTGCTTCTTCTGTTCCTTCTTCCTTTTTTCTCTCCTCTCCTTTCTTCTTCTCCTCCTCCTCCTCATTTGTCCTATATGTGTCTTCTCCTACTTTTTCTTCTTCTTCTTCCCCTTCTTCTCCTCCTCCTCTCCTCCATATCTATGTGTCTTCTACTTTTTCATTTTCTTCTCCTTCTCTTCCTCCTTTTTTTTCATCCTTCTTCTTCTTCTCCTTTTTCTGTTACTTATTCTCATACTCTTCCTCTTTCTTCTTCTTTTTCTTCTCGTATTCGGATGGAAATTTATATTATTTGCACTAGTTTTCATATTTTCTTTAATATCAAAAGACGAAGTAGAAGACGTAAGGCAGAAGAGAAAGAGAAGAGCAGAAGGAAGAGAGATTAAAATTCTAGCCACGAGTGATAAAACTTGTACTTAACGCTCCTCTCTCTTTCTCTCTCTCTCTCCCTCCCTCTCCTCCTCCCTTCTCCATTTCTTCTCTCTTCCCATCTACATCTCTTCTTATTTCTACATTTCTCAATCCTTTTTATCCTACTTTCTTTTGCTGCTTCTACTTCTCTTTTATGTGTATTTCGGCTTCTCCTCTCTCTTTCACTCTGAGTGAGATCGATCTATCTTTGTTCAACTAGTAAGACAAGTTTGTTGGCTTATAAATATGTAATGTATTCAAATTTCAAGTCAAATTTTTATAAACAGTCACAGAAAAAACGAAACCATTTTCTAAATAGTTGTGGGAGGACCTATATTATCCTAATTGAAACGCTTTTCCTTTTTTTAATCTCTCTCTCTCCCTCGCCCTCTCTATTTTTGTCTTGTCTCTGGATTTTTCTTTTCTTTATGCTTGCCACCAGCAAATTGGTGCTGATGTCCGAGCTCAAATGATTCTGAATAACCATTGTGATCCTATCCTTGGTTTATCCTTAAATTTGGTGCATAGTTCTGGAACGAGATGTAAATTCATAACGAAATATACTTATAGTATAGTGCAATAGCTGCAATAGTGCTTTATGTTGACTGTTGAAGTAGGACATGTAGTCCCTTTATCACAACAGTTTAATCACAACCCCACTTTATTAACGTAGGCATTCAGGATTTAGATGTTTGTAAGTAAAAAGGAATCAAAAGTTTCAAAAGGATATTGACCGATATGTTTTTAGTAGGAAGGGTTTTGCAGGCAGAGATGTCTCACCACTTATATTCTTTTCTAATTAACTACCCTGTAATTTTGATTTCCACAATTTCAAAAGCTCACCACACACTTTCATTTAAAATACAACCCTTAGAACTTAAAATTTCGATAGAAAATCAACTTCTCTTAACTTACCAACTGAAATTTTTGTGGATGTTTTTGTTTTTGGGTGTGAGAGAAACTTGGGTGCGTCAATTTTGTGTATAAGTTAAATGCTGTGCGGTTCTTTAAAGCACGACGGAAATTAAACAGAAATTTGGAGTTTGCGGATTAAAATATTGGCTATGTCTACTGCCCAAATCTCCCCTGATTCACGAAGATCTATTTGTCGTGCAGAAAAAAATTCTTACGTGCTTAGTGAACATTTTGTGCTCAGACATTAAATACATTAAAAATATGATGGAATAGAATTCCAAGAAAATCGCCAATTTGCCATGACGAAATCTCATTGACGTCATAATTTCTTATTACTCCCTCATTTTCCCTCATCGTTATCCCTTATCATTATCCTTTATTTATTCCACCTACACAAAGCTTCTCTGCTTCTCTCAGTATAAAAATCCAATCCCTATATTCGTTGATCAATCCAGGGGGATTTCTCCTGCGAAAAGATTTTCTCATTATTTTTTTTCCCCCCAAAGCGTCACACCATCAGGAGTAATTCAACACAATTGTCTTCCGTAGCGACGTAATATCCGGGAATAAAAGTGACGGTACAAATCTTTATGAATCTATCCCCAATCAATAGCAGAAGATACGGGTGGTCCCGGGGTACCTTGAATACGGGGTGTTACTGGCGTGCCTTTGATGTAGGATATCATGAAGCTGCCCCCACAAAGTCCAAGTGATTTGTTTGAGCAAGAGTGCTCACAAAGTTGGTTTATATCAAAGTTAGGATTCGAGGACCTGAAGGCACATTCTCTTCATGTGTCAAATATTTTGCCAAACTTCACAAAATAAATGAGCACAAAATGAAGTTTTCCATCAATACAGTATTCTGCCCCGGGGAGTATTCTGCCCATCTCCCAGTACAGGACAATGTACTCGTAGCACAGACCTATTTCCGGGTTAGATCCAAGATTGACTCGATGCTGTCGAAAAATTCAATCTCGATTTTTCGACTGTGCGGTTCCCTCTTTCTCCTGATAGGCACTGAAACATCCTGTAGATAAAAGTCAATTTCACCTGCCGGCTTCAATTCAGCAGCATCACGCTTCAGCGTGCTGAGGAAATAGAAAATGGCAACACTCTGCTAACGGTTGTTACTATCGTTTATGAAAATCTCATATTGCAATTTAATTCCAATATCGCTGCTGCAGAATGTAATGTTATGTTGTTATAAATGATCCACTCCGTTTTTATTGTAACAATAAACAAACAATGATTGTAGAAATGTAGAGAGCTGCGGAGGAAGATTATCTCTGATCTTTATGAGATTGTTATGGACTTTGCCTTTGTCTGGATGTATCACAGGGAAATATTTAATATAGGGGTTTCTCTTTCCAGTCTTATTCTCTAATTAAGACTCTCGGGAAAATATTAATGATGTGCACAGTTACTAATCTAACATGTTCTAAGCGGTGATATGTTTGGTTGTGTTCTCAGATTCCTCAAGTCACGTGACAGTTAGTCCATGGCAGACGAAGAGTTTGCTGAGCTTGGTGAAATCAATCTGTCCCATGAGTACTTGCTCCGATCTGGTGTGGGTGCACTTCATGGTAACGGGGGTGGTGCAGTGTGGGGCAGATCCCCGGGGAGTATTCTGCCCATCTCCCAGTACAGGACAATGTACCATGCAGACCAGTGTAGGGCGGCTGAGGCCGAGGATATCATGGGTCACTACAATCCTAGGGCGAGTCATCGGTCCAAGGCAGGTCTCTACTATTCTCCCCCTGGTACCTCGTATACTATAGTAGAGCGGCCACCCCCACCACCCCCTGTTCCTCTGCCACAACCGCCCAAACCCCGGGGTACCTACCTTGGAACGAATGGAAGCAGTTACCGAACCCAGCCGAGCAGTACCGAATATCGTAGTAATAGTCCTAGCAATAACACGTCAAGTAGTTACCGGAATACATCGAGTCATTCCCATGGCACGAAGAAAGGAGCGCTGTCTCCGGAACAGGTGCTCAAAATGTTGACATCAGGGGGAGGCGGGAAGAAATCAGCTGAAGGTTCAGAAGAACATCACCATCATCCTAGACATAGAAGACTGACACCTCCTGACATTGATCAGCTGCCTGTCCGGACTATAAATATGAACAGGAGTCAGGATGCTAATCATGGATTTGGCATTTGTGTCAAAGGAGGTGCTAATAATCCAGGTGAGACCATAGTTTTCTCCACAACCTATCTTAGTATGTAAAACACTGATCGATTTTTTTTTTTTTCAAAGGTCTTTTTTTATCCAATTTTGTGTTTTCCGCAAACTGTACTTGCATAGCTAAATGCGCTCTAGGCTGCTCTATGGCTGCAAACTTGCAATTTTGTCGTATCGCCCATTTTGGCAAAGCATGTTTTCAAGCTCAAATCTTTCCTTTTCACCAATACCTACTATTTAGATATTTTCTTATTTAAGGGGAGATCAACTATTTAAAAAAAAAAAAAAAAAACTAATCCTATTTTAGACATATGTATTTAAGGGCATCAAGTCCCCCGGAAAGGTTTCACTGGTTCACCACGTGCGGGTAGATCCCTTTATTCCAATTCCTCTTGTGGAAAGGATTCCAATTTCTCTAGTGGAAAGGTGAAAGAAATATAAGGAACGAAATTTTGGCAAAGCATGTTTTCAAGCTCAAATCTTTCCTTTTCACCAATACCTACTATTTAGATATTTTCTTATTTAAGGGGAGATCAACCATTTTTTTTTTTATTTTTTTTATTTTTTTTTTTAACTAATCCTATTTTAGACATACCTATTGAAAATTATCTTATTTAAGGGCATCAAGTCACCCGTAAAGGTTTCACTGGTTCACCACGTGCGGGTAGATCCCTTTATTCCAATTCCTCTTGTGGAAAGGATTCCAATTTCTCTAGTGGAAAGGAGAAAGAAATATAGGGAACGAAGTAGAGGACCTTTTGCATATCTACCCGGGTATTCCCCCGCGAGTAACAAGTAGGTATAGGTAGCAGCTACATCATCTAGTCAGACAGCATCGCAAACAGATCTTCCCATCTCAATTGGGAATTCTCTTCCATAGCTCCTATCTCCTATATGTACCTTCCAGCTTCCAGTCAGGGTCGCAAAGATGTTTGAGGCTCGAGGGGCTAAGAATTTGTGCCAATCGGTCAAGTTTCATTTAATTTTCTGGTATCTTTTCGCGTTTTCTTTTCGCAAGTTCAAAATCGCTATTGACATGTGAGCACCGTTTGGTAACAGAAGTGGGGACCGATGTAAGTACCCTGGAGATTCTCTTCTAACCCTTGTACTCCAGAAATTTCATCAATATTGTTATTGGCGTTATATTGTCAACTTGAACTTCCTCATTTTATCTCCATCAATGATGCACAAAGTGTACGATTCACAGAGGCCGCAGGGCTGGAGCCATGGCCCCTACTAGGTGTGCCCTTGATTTCAGACATCAAAATGTAAATTAGAGTGTAAAGTTCTTTATCGATCCTGACTACCCAGATAATGTAGTCAGTAAACAGCGTCTTCGATCCTTCACAGCATCGTCCCAGAAATGTTCGAAATTCCTTCCCATCAATAAATGACCCTGCCCCTACTAGGTGTGCCCTTGATTTCAGACATCAAAATGTAAATTAGAGTGTAAAGTTCTTCATCGATCCTGACTACCCAGATAATGTAGTCAGTAAACAGCGTCTTCGGTACTTCACAGTATCGTCCCAGAAATGTTCGAAATTCCTTCCCATCAACAGATGACCCTTGCAAAAGCACTTTCAAAATTTAGGTCACTTCCTAATCCTAAAATATACCTTAAGTAATAGAATGGTATACCATTATACCTTACCCTATACTTTATCCTGTCTCAATTATTTATTTATTAAAATAAAAATCCTCACCCATTTTCCTTATCCTGTTTTTTCTTCCTTTTAATATGCTCCTTTTTACCTATCCCTCCTCTTGCAGCATCGTTTTTAATTTCTCTTTTTTCAATATAATTTGACCGAACTCAAAATTTATCGCCTGTCTAATCCATCGCTTTACCCTGACCAATGGTCGTCTGTGGAACACTGCGGGATCTAACGGTCTATAAATGGGATACTGGGATCTAACGTGCCATTATGGAATGGTGTATGGTATGTTGAACCCCCTCATCCCACTGTCTGATTTTCCCTCGTGCTCTAATTCCTTTGATCCGTTCACGTAGATATCCAAACTCCTCTTTCTTCCCCTCCGTGTCCTCTTTTACCTTCTACCAGACTTTTTCTTATCCTCTTGCTTCTTCTGTTCCTTCTTCCTTTACCTTCTTCTCTCCATTTTCCCTATGTGTCGTCTTCTACCTACTTCTTCTTCTTCTTCTTTTTCATCATTCTTCTTATGTGTCTTCTTCTTCTTCTTCTACTTATTCTCATACTCCTCCTCCTTTTTCTTCTTCTACTTATTCTCATCCTCCTCCTTTTTCTTCTTCTACTTATTCTCATACTCCTCCTCAGTCTCCTCTTCCTTCTTCTTCTCCTTCTCTTCTTTTTTCTTCTTCTACTTATTCTCATTCTCCTCCTCTTCCTTCTTCTATTCCTCGTATTCGGATGGAAATTTATATTATTTGCACTAGTTTTCATATTTTCTTTAATATCAAAAGACGAAGTAGAAGACGTAAGGCAGAAGAGAAAGAGAAGAGCAGAAGGAAGAGAGATTAAAATTCTAGCCACGAGTGATAAAACTTGTACTTAACGCTCCTCTCTCTTTCTCTCTCTCTCTCCCTCCCTCTCCTCCTCCCTTCTCCATTTCTTCTCTCTTCCCATCTACATCTCTTCTTATTTCTACATTTCTCAATCCTTTTTATCCTACTTTCTTTTGCTGCTTCTACTTCTCTTTTATGTGTATTTCGGCTTCTCCTCTCTCTTTCACTCTGAGTGAGATCGATCTATCTTTGTTCAACTAGTAAGACAAGTTAAATGAAATTCAAGCAGATGAAAACAACCTCTGTCTGGGTTGGAATCTAATATTTATAATGCACATAGGTAGTTAGGTAGCATTATTTGAGCATTCGAGCCTGAAGAACATGGCCTTTCTAGCGTGCTTTCGTCTCTGAATTCCGCCTCAGAAACTCCAAATAATAAGAAACAAAGTTTAAAGCCTGTATAATCCTGATGTGGGGGATTATACTTGGAGACATTTTAGTTTCTCTTTTCTTGCCTGTGTTGTAAATTGTGCCATGTTATTTCCTCTTCGGAGCTCACGACCTGTACTTATCCTTCCTTATCAATATCAAATCCCCCTTTTCTCCCATCTTTATCAAAACCCACTCCTCTAGTCCTCTCCCATCTTTATCAAAACCCACTCCTCTCCCTTCTTTATCAAACCCCCTTCTCCCATCTTTATCAACCCCACCCCTTCCCATCTTTATTACCCCAACCCCTCCCTCATATATCTTTATAAACGAAACCCCCCCTTCCCCCCAACCGCCCATCCCTCCAAACAAATGAGTATGTTCAGTGAGGATGGGGCCTAAACGTATACGTTAGAGATAAGATAAAGATGGCGGACTAGGGGAGAGAGGGAGCTCCAATTAAGTCGAGGAATTTAATTACTTCGCTGGGAACTTACTTCGAGGTGTCTAGAGGCAAGGATTCTATTTTTAGATTTTTTTCCAACATCTAGAGATTACGCTAGGAGATAGCCAGATACTTTTGACATGGCTGGAATCACAAGGCTGAGTTCAAACTTGGTTTAACTCTTGGATAAAAAGTAATCTGATTGGCTAAAAAAAGGTATTAAACAATCAGCCAGCTTAAGCCAAGAGTTAGTTTAAAGTCGGATTGTGATACCGGTCATTAAATCTTTGTGGATAATGGGCGTTTTTATTGTAGTCATTAGCACTATTGACTTCGAATTAGGAGGTTAGTCAAAATCAATTAAAAATAATAATAATGATAACTACAATTTATTAATTGAAGAACAACATTCATGACAAGAATAAAATTAATTTAATTCAAATCCCCAATAGGCACACACCTATTTAAAAGTGAAATCTTAATTTTTGGAGGATTTTCATGTTGATTTTCACCCTTGTCTATTAAAAACGTGCTGGAGTACCCAAGTTAACAAGAAGTATCCACATAACCATGAATGACTCTTTTATAGTATCCCTTTAATTACCTCAATAAATGGACGAGTTATAGCAAATTAAAAATGAAAAAATCCTTAAGGGTGTCGATAACTGGGTGTTTTACCTTACCTATTTAAAAGTGAAATCTTAATTTTTGGAGGATTTTCATGTTGATTTTCACCCTTGTCTATTAAAAACATGCTGGAGTACCCAAGTTAACAAGAAGTATCCACATAACCATGAATGACTCTTTTATAGTATCCCCTACTCCCTCCTTTACATAAATTTGCACCTTACCTTCCTAATTACCGTCCATTAAAAAATACCCCCTGCATTTTACACTAGGAGTTATTGTTTCCCTAAACATGTTGTGACATAATGGACAAGGTTGCATGTCTGACACAATTTTACCGTACTAAGGTCTGAGCTGGAATCACATTGATGGTAAGTTTCACCAATGACTTAATCAGATATTTCCTAAACATGTTGTGACATAATGGACAAGGTTGCATGTCTGACACAATTTTACCGTACTAAGGTCTGAGCTGGAATCACATTGATGGTGAGTTTCACCAATGACTTAATCAGATATTTCACACTAATGTTAGAATTTTCAGTGATTCAAAAAGGAGTTTTTAATTATACAAACAGGAGTTCTTAAAAACTCCTCTTTTTTGGATCACTAAAAACTCCTTTTTTGATTATTAAAAGCTCCTTCTTGGACGATTAAATATTCTCCCATTGAGTCATTGGTGAAATCCACCATGAGATGGCTCTGTATGCACATTTCCCTCCCTGGAACACATTATATGTACTTCATTACTTCCTTTAATGTTTTTATTACCCTTTTTTTCCTGAAATTCCTGAAAACCAAGTGCAGGAATGGGATTGGGGTGGATAAGGGAAGGATTAGGGTTGTGTGTGAGTACGTGGTTGAGGTAATGGGGTCGGTAGTCGGTAGGGATTTAACTATTGTACCTGGTTGATGAATTGGGGTGCGTAAGGGACTTAACTACTCCAGAACTTAATTAGGGGCGCTTGGGATCCCGGGATCACAAATGGGGAAAGAATAAGATATACTGTTCGATTCTCCATGCTTCGTTGGTAAATAGGTTGATGAATTGGGGTGCGTAAGGGACTTAACTACTCCAGAACTTAATTAGGGGCGCTTGGGATCCCGGGACCACAAATGGGGAAAGCATAAGATATACTGTTCGATTCTCCATGCTTCGTTGGTAAATACCCAATTTTTTAGGATCTTATTCAATGGCCTCAATAATCACTATGAGTAAGACTTCTAGTAGACGTTTTCTACTTCCCATGCGTCATCCGTACACTTCTGAAATTCTCAAATAAAGTGGGATGAATTCCCTTCCCACGTTTCAGCAAGGACCGAACTCATGTACTGTCTAAAACCGGCCCTCTTTCAAGCTATCCTCCCCAAAGCTGACCTTTTAAGTTAAATAAGAATAAGAAAGAAGTTTTCTTAGCATTAGGTAGCGTGGAAGTTTTAAAACAAAGTTTTGATACGTGAGTTAAGCGAGAGGAAGTATTGTGCCTGGCAAGTATTCCATGAATGCAGCTCACTACCTACATGGAATTTTATTGAGAGCAATGGCAATAGGATAGTATTGCTTTTTAATATGTGAGAGAGCAATTTAGGAATCTATTGGATTTCTTCCAATAAGTTTGTTGAATAAATTTTCTTTTCTCTCTCTATTTCTTCCTCTCTCCCTCGATTTTCCGTTCTCTCTTCATATGTATCTCATCTCTCCCTTCCTCCTTTCTTCCTATCACGCTCTCTATCTCTGTAATCTTGTGAGATCTCTCGGTCTTCCTCTCTCTCCCTGTAAGCACTTAACTACATTGATGTTTAATGTTTATACAACATTGATGTTTATGTTTAATGCTGAGCACTGTTATTTATGATCTACTCCATTCAATGCTTGTTTTTTTTCTCCGGGTTTTAGAGGGAACTGTAACTACTGAACTCTTATGGTCTCGAAAGGGAACAGAGAAGACATGATAGGAGAAATCCAGTCTTTCCGATAACGAACCTTATCAGGTTATCAGTTTAGGATAAAATCCGCCCCAAGTGGTAATCATAGCAGCGACCTAGCGCTAACAAAGCAGACGCTCTACCTTCCAAGCTAACTAAACTGGCTACATTTATTCTTGGCTTCTCCACTAATCTCTTCTTTTCGAATTAGATTAGAATTATTAGAAATATAAATTTTATTAGATTAGACATTTGAATTTTAATAATACTGATCTAATTTACCTTCCGTTGTGTTTCAGGGGTGGGCGTGTACATTTCCCGGGTAGAAGAAGGCAGCATAGCAGAAAGGGCAGGTCTCAGGCCCGGAGATTCCATACTACAGGTCAATGGTATTCCGTTTACCGGGATATCGCATGAAGAAGCCTTGAAGGTGAGATAATTTGCTTTGGTTTACGTTAACTGTTGTTGTTTTAGCAGCTATAGCTGTAGCCGAAATAGAGCCAACTAGAAAACAAAAGATGGTATCGGTTGATGAATTGGGGTGCGTAAGGGACTTAACTACTCCAGAACTTAATTAGGGGCGCTTGGGATCCCGGGACCACAAATGGGGAAAGAACAAGATATGTATACTGTTCGATTCTCCATGCTTCGTTGGTAAATACCCAATTTTTCTTAGGATCTTATTCAATGGCCTCAATAATCACTATGAGTAAGACTTCTAGTAGACGTTTTCTAATTCCCATCCAGAAGAAATTAGGGTAAAAGAACACTCAAATAAGCATCATTCAATAGGATAAGGAAAGTCGTGTGATGTTCACACCAGATTTTTTAGGATCTTATTCAATGGCCTCAATAATCACTATGAGTAAGACTTCTAGTAGACGTTTTCTACTTCCCATCCGTACACTTTGTACTGAAATTCTCAAATAAAGTGGGATGAATTCCCTTCCCACGTTTCAGCAAGGACCGAACTCATGTACTGTCCAAAACCGGCCCTCTTTCAAGCTATCCTCCCCAAAGCTGACCTTTTAAATTAAATAAGAATAAGGAAGAAGTTTTCTTAGCATTAGGTAGCGTGGAAGTTTTAAAACAAAGTTTTGATACGTGAGTTATGCGAGAGGAAGTATTGTGCCTGGCAAGTATTCCATGAATGCAGCTCACTACCTACATGGAATTTTATTGGGAGCAATGGCAATGGTGATGTAATTGCTTCCCCAGCGCCTGAATTATCCCCCAATCCGTTATTGTGAAGATGAGAAAAATGTTCCAAGGTCATCTCCCTCCTCTAGCCTGTTCCCTAATCCACTTGACTCTGATGTAGCCTCCTGTATTGTAGAGATTAGAAAGATAAGTATTGCTTTTTAATATGTGAGAGAGCAATTTAGGAATCTATTGGATTTCTTCCAATAAGTTTGTTGAATAAATTTTCTTTTCTCTCTATATTTCTTCCTCTCTCCCTCGATTTTCCGTTCTCTCCTCATATGTATCTCATCTCTCCCTCCCTCCTTTCTTCCTATCACGCTCTCTATCTCTGTAATCTTGTATCTCATCTCTTGGTCTTCCTCTCCCTCCCTTCCTTTGTTCAATATGTTTTTTACATTTAGCAATAAGATACAACACATGCTTGCTAGTAGTTTTCTTTCTCTGAATGTTTCGGTAAAACCTTATATCCTGGTTTTATATATATACCCATGTACAAAGGTCCACTTTATTTATTCCACTATCACATATGACAATATGACTATTATTGGGTTCTAGGTGAGAACCCAGTGGCCAGTTTCACTTTCTTCAAGTAGCGGCAGCATTGTGATTGCATTTTGTACAAGTTTTTTTTTTTATATTTAATGAAAACCCTCGGTCCCTCGGTTTTAAATATTGCAATTTTGTATTTCAGATCTCTTTTGTCTCACTTTCGTGGACTTATTTTATTCATACGTTGTACATAATATCTGTCTCTTGAAGAGTGCGATCCTACATATTCATTCAGTCTGATTTTAATCTTAATCCGAGTGGTAGAGATTGTCCAATGTAAAGACTACTTTTTCGTACACAAAATTTCAAAATTACCTATTTGCAATTAATTTCAATAGAAAGTTTATGTTCTCAGATTATTACCCTTATACCCTTTATTTTTCAATGCTAATATGCTAATGAATTCATGTTTTCACTTCCTTTGTTTCATGCTAACCTGATGTGGATTATAAGATGGAGATGGTAAGTTACCTTTCTTCACTTTTTCTTTGTAACAAAATTACACATTTCGAACTTTTGACAGGCATTTCAACGCTGACTTACTAAGCGACAGCAATTTGGAAATAAATCGAAAAGGACCCACCATATCATAAGCTTTTTCAAATCTTGAAACATTTCAAAGATTCTGAATTCAAGAAGGAAACTCATAAATTCCAGCACGAGTAAGTACTTGCAAGTGTAATTGGGTGAAACACAGAATATAAATAGGTGCATTATCTACTGTGGGGGTAGTCGTGGTATGCCATCCTCCGTCCCTGCCGGAATCGTCATTTATCAAACCAGGAAGACGGGACGAAAGGTCGTGTACTCATTTTAGGTGCAAAGGTACAGTGAGAAAAAAACTAGCCTGCTGAAAGCTTAATCGAGTGACTGGGTTCCGAAACTCTAATATGGAACTTTATATGGGGAAGCTCGACTCTGGTAAATGTAATTGGGTGAAACACAGAATATAAATAGGTGCATTATCTACCGTGGGGGTAGTCGTGGTATGCCATCCTCCGTCCCTGCCGGAATTGCTGTCATTTATCAAACCAGGAAGACGGGACGAAAGGTCGTGTACTCATTTTAGGTGACTCTGGTAAACAGGAGAGGGTGGGTTCAATCTCAGCCGATGTATGAAATTTCATCTTTTAATATACTTGGACCACAGTAATACTAGTAGTCGTAGTCCACAGCTGGAGTAAAGGGACTTTTCTGGAACACCCTGTATTAATTATTATCCCTATTTTTAGATAGCAATTATACTTAAGTTACTCACTGTATTTATTAATTTAATCACCCAGATTTATCGTAAACAGGAGAGGGTGGGTTCAATCTCCGCCGATGTATGAAATTTCATCTTTTAATATACTTGGACCACAGTAATACTAGTAGTCCACAGTAAAGGGACTTTTCTGGAACACCCTGTATTAATTATTATCCCTATTTTTAGATAGCAAGTAGTTAAAGTTAAGTTACTCACTGTATTTATTAATTTAATCACCCAGATTTATTTGGCTTGTGGCTGAGTGCTGTTTACTGTAAGCCATTACGAAAGTGTAGAAGTGATGTAATCTGTGACACTTCTGTCACCTTCTCTCCCTCTTTTCCTGGTCGGTTCCATTTTTTTGCCTCTTAATATCTTTCCTTGTACCCATTTTCTCATTCTCTCGCCCTCATTTTTCTCCTCCTCTCCTCTCCTCATTCTGTCACCACCTTCTCTTCCTCTCTTGCTAGTCTTTTCTACAAATTTTCTCTCAGTTTGCCTCCCTCTTCTTTAAACTTTCTCTTATCCACACTTTTTTGCTTTTTTTCTCATTGTCTCTCATCCCCCCATTCTCCCATCTCTCCTGTCTTCTCTTGTTCTCTTCTGTTTCACATTTCGTTATTGTGTCTCGGGTTTCATAATTAAAGGGCAGAGAGTGTAACGAGTTAATGCAAATTTAATGTTGTCATTATGTAGACAACAGAAAACTCGTGACGTTCTTATTGTTGAGTAATGGCGCTGGAAAAGACATAATGTACGAGCAATCTGTATTGTTTCTAATAGTTCTTCTCATA